>NC_133453.1:54702040-55008984 GCF_048565385.1 Saimiri boliviensis | reverse complement strand
TTTGAGTATTTCATTTAGCTTAATGGCCTCTGACTCATGTTGCTGCAAAAGGCATGTTTATTCCTTTATTATGGCTGCACAGTATTCCATTGTGTATATATACAACATTTTTTAATCCAGTTATCCATTGATGAAAACTTACATTAAAAAGTCATTAATTTCATGACTTTGCTATTGTAGATGCTGCTTAGATAAACATACCAGTGCAGGCAGATATTGTTTTGATATGATGATTTTTGTTTCTGGAGTAAATACATAGTATTGGGATTGCTGGGTTAAATGGTAGTTCAATTTTTAGTTCTTGAGAAATCTTGCTAATGTTTTCCAAAGAAGTGGTACTCATCTACACTCTCACCCATGTTCCCTTTCCTCTGCACTCTCACCAATATCAGTCATTTTTTGACTTTTTAACAATAGTCATTCTAATTGTTGTAAGATAGCATCTCATTGTGGTTTTAATTTGCATTTCTCTGATGATTAGTGGCATTATGCAGTTTTTTATGCTTGTTGTGGTTTGTATGGTTTTTTTTTAGCTTTGTAATATATTTTACTTATTTTTAGCTTTTTAATACATTTTAATTTTAATTAGTTAATTTTTTATTGTACTTTAGGTTCTGGGATACATGTGCAGAATGTGCAGGTTTGTTACATAGGTATACATATGCCATGGTGGTGTGCTGCACCCACCAGCCCAGTATCTACATTAGATATTTATTCTAATTGTATCCCTTCTCTTTCCCCCTACCCACTGACAGGCCCTGCTGTGTGATGCTCTCCTCCCTGTGCCCATATATTCTCATTGTTCAACTCCCACTTGTGAGTGAGAACATGCAGTATTTGGTTTTCTGTTCCTGTGTTAGTTTGCTGAGAATGATGGTTTCCTATCCTCATTCTTGTCTTTGCAAAAGACATGCCCTCAGTCTTTTTTATGGCTAAGTAGCATTACATGATATGTATATGAGCCACATTTTCTTTATCCAGTCTAACATTGGTGTTCATTTGGGTTGGTTCCAATTCTTTGCTGTTGTAAATAGGGCTGAACTAAACATACATGTGCATGTGTCTTTATAGTAGAATGATTTATACTCATTTGGGTATATATCAAGTATTGGGATTGCTGGTGGTATTTCTGGTTATAGATCCTTGAGGAATAATCACACTGTCTTCCCCAATGGTTGAGCTAATTTACACTCCCACCAACAGTGTAAAAGCATTCCTATTTCTCCACATCCTCTCTAGCATCTGTCGTTTCCTGACTTTTTCACAATCACCATTCAAACTGGTATGAGATAGTATCTCATTGTGCTTTTGATTTGCATTTCTCTAATGACAATTGATGATGAACTTTTTCCCCTATATTTGTTGGCAGCACAAATGTCTTCTTTTGAAAAGTTTTTTCATATCCTTCACCCCCCTTTTGATTTTTTTTTCTTGTAAATTTGTTTTAAGCTCCTTGTAGATTCTGGATATTATCCCTTTGTCAGGTGAATAGAGAGTGCAAAAATTTTCTCCCCTTCTGTAGGTTGCCTGTTGACTCTGATGATAGCTTCTTTTGCTGTGCAGAAGCTATTTAATTAGATCCCATTTTTCAATTTTGGCTTTTGTTGCCATTGCTTTTGATGTTGTAGTTCATGAAGGCTTTGCCCATGCCTATGTCTTAAATGATAGTGCCCATGTTTTCTTCTAGGGGTTTTGGGGTTTTAGGTCATATGTCTAATTCCCAAATCCATCTTGAGTTAACTTTTGTATAAGGTCTAAGGAAGGGTTCCAGTTTTAGTTTTCTGGATATGGCTAGCCAGTTTTGCCAACACCACTTAATAAACAGGGAATCCTTTTCCCATTGCTTGTTTTTATCAGATTTGTCAAAGGTTAGATGGTTGTAGATGTATGGTGCTATTTCTGTGGCCTCTGTTTTGCTCCATTGGTGTATATATCTCTTTTGGTATCAATACCATGATAGTTTGGTTACCGTAGCATTGTAGTATAGTTTGAAGTCAGTTAGCATAATGCCTCCAGCATTGTTCATTTTGCTTAGGATTGTCTTGGATAGATGGGCTCTTTTTTGGTTCTATATGAAACTTAAGGTAGTATTTTTTAATTACTGAGAAGAAGTCAATCGAAGCTTGAGGGAAATAGCATTGGATCTATAAATTACTTTGGGCAGTATAGTCATTTTTGCAATATTGATTCTTTTTATCCATGAGCATGGAAAGTTTTTCCATTTGTTTGTGTTCTCTCTTATTTTCTTGAGCAGTGATTTGTAGTTCTCCTTGAAGAGATCCTTCACATCCCTTGTAAATTGTATTCCTAGATATTTTATTCTCTTTCTGTCAATTGTGAATGAGACTTTGCTGATGGTTTGGCTCTCTGTCTATTATTGGTGTATAGAAATGCTTGTGATTTTTGCACATTGATTTCACTCCCACACAATAATAGTGGGAGACTTTAACAGCCCACTGTCAAAATTAGGCAGATCAATGAGACAGAAAATTAACAAGGATATACAGGACTTGAACTCAGCTCTGGACCAAGCAGATCTAATAGATGTCTACAGAACTCTACACCTCAAATCAACAGAATATACATTCTTCTCAGCACCACATAGCACTTATTCTAAAATTAACCACATAAATGGAAGTAGAACATTTCTCAGAAAATGCAAAAGAACAGAAATCATAACAAACAGTCTCTCAGCTCACAGTGCAGTCAAATGAGAACTCAGTATTAAGAAACTTACTCAAAAATGCACAATTACATGGAAACTGAACAACCTGCTACTGGATACCTGCTGGGTAAATAACAAAATTAAGGCAAAAATAAACAATTTTTTCTAAACAAATGAGAACAAAAACCCAACATACCAGAATCTCTGGGACACAGCTAAAGCCATGTATAGAGGGAAATTTATAGCACTAAATGCCCACAGGAGTAAGCAGGAAAGGTCTAATATCGACATCCTAACATCACAATTAAAAGAATTAGAGAAGCAAGAACAAAACATAAAAAGCTAGCAGAACACAAGAAATAACTAAGATCAGAACAGTACTGAAGGAGACAGAGACACAAAAAAACTTTTCAAAAAAAATAAATGAATCCAGGAGGTGGTACTTTGAAATGATTAACAAAATAGATAGACCACTAGCCAGACTAATAAAGAAGAAAAGAGAAAAAAATCAAATAGATACAATAAAAAATGATAAAAGGATATCACCACTGATCCCCTAGAAATACAAACTACCATCAGAGAATACTATAAACACCTCTATGCAAATAAACTAGAAAATATAGAAGAAATAAATAAATTCCTAGACACATCCACCCTTCCAAGACTAAACCAGGAAAAAGTCAAATTCCTGAACAGACCAATAAGTTCTGAAATTGAGGCAGTAATTAATAGACTACCGACCAAAAAAGCCCAGGACCAGATGGATTTACAGCCGAGTTCTACCAGAGGTACAAACAGTAATTATAGTACTATTCCTTCTAAAACTATTCCAAACGATAGAAAAAGAGGGACTCCTCCCTAACTCATTATATGAGGCTGGCACTATTCTGACACCAAAATCTGGCAGAGACACTACAAAGAAAGAAAATTTCAGGCCAATATCCCCAATGAACATCAATGTGAAAATCCTCAATAAAATACTGGGAAACCAAAACCAGCAGCACATTAAAAAGTGTATCCACCACAGTCAAGTCAGCTTCAACCCTTGGATGCAAGGTTGGTTCAACATACACAAAGCATTAAGTGTAATCCATCACATAAACAGAACCAATGACAAAAACCACATGGTTATCTCAACAGATGCTGAAAAAGCTCTTGATAAAATTGAACACCACTTCATGCTAAAAACACTCAATAAACAAGGTTTTGCTGGAACGTATCTCAAAATAATAAAAATATTTATGACAAACCCATAGCCAATATACTGAATGGGCAAAAGCTGGAAGCATTCCCTTTGAAAACCAGTACAAGACAAGGATGCTCTCTCTCACCACTCCTATTCAACATAGTTCTGTCCTGGGCAATCAAGCAAGAGAAATAAATAAAGGGTATTCAAATAGGAAGAGAGGAAATCAAATTATCTCTGTTTGCAGATGATGTGATTATATATTTAGAAAGCCCCATTATCTCAGTCCAAAATCTTCTTAAGCTTATAAGCAACTTTAGCAAAGTCTCAGTATGTCTTCTATGAGAAATGTCTGTTCATAAGTTCTAACTTCTCTGTGTCCGGTATAAAGGAGAGAAATTACTAATATTTAAATATGCATTTTCTACAATATATAGTTATACATGTTCCCCAAATGTTACACATAAATCTAACTTTCTTATCAAACCCTTTGATCCAATATTTTTATTATTTATATATGTTTGTGAATACAAATGTTTTCAGAATGACATTAAATTTGATTCTTAAGTACTGCATAAGTAATGTTCTACATACTAATGACATTTTAAATCATTTATATTAAATTTTAGGATTAGGAAATCATTTATTTATATTTGTGCCAGAAAGTTTTGGAAATCAATCACATAAAGGAAGAAGCTTAGGTATAAAACCATCCAAAATTATGCTAAAACAATTACATACAGTCATACACCACATAATGATATTTTGGCCAGTTATGAACCACATATATAACAGTTGTTATATAAAATTATAATGGAACTAAAAAATTCATTTTTGCCTAAAGACTTTATAGCCATCATAATGTCATATCACACTTATTATTGTTTTTCTAAATGTAGGGTAGTTTAAGTTTTTAGTATTTATAAAGTATAGTATATAAAGTATATAGTATATAATGTATAGTATATAAAGTATATAGTATAGTAATGTCCTAGGACTTCATAGTCACTTACAACTCACTCACTGACTAATCCAGAGCCGCTTCCAGTCCTGCAAGCTTTGTTCATAGTAAATGCCCTATACAGGTGTACCATTGTTTATATTTTATAACATATTTGTTCTTTTTCTAAGTTTATATATGTTTAGATACACAAATAAATACTATTGTGTTATAATTGTCTATAGTGTTCAGTACAGTAACATGCTGTACAGATTTGTAGCCTAGGAGCCATACGCTAGACCATATATCCTCGGTGTGCAGTAAGCTATACTATCTAGATTGTGTAAATGCACTCTGCAATGTTTGCATTATAACAAAATCACCTAACAATAGAGTTCCTCAGAATGTGTCCCCCTCGCTAAGTGATATATGAGTGTATGCCTATACACTGACCACCAGAGTAATGAATGTAGTGTAAACTGGTTAAATGAGTAATGAATATTATCATTGCCATTAATTATATCTATATTATCGGAATAGGTCATTGTATGGTAATCATACTACCTTTTAAAAACACAAATTATGTTCTTTGTAATTAAATTTGAAAGACAGAATGGACACATTCATAGCAAGTAAGATAAAGTTCCCTCAATCCTCAGTGATTGATAGCATTAATTTAGTGTTTTCCATGTTCCAGGTATTGTCTTAAGAGCTTTATACAGGCTTATTAATTTAATTCTTTTTTTTTAAAAAAAGGGTTAATCTCATGTTACTGGATTTTACTTCAATTTTTAAAATACTTGAAAAGAAAAAAGAAACCACCACTTTCTTTGCTAATTCACGAGAAGCAACTCATCTGTTCAAGTTTGATCATGAGATTGCAGCAAGTCAGGCACATCATCAGGCTTCACTTCTAATACTAGTTATCTTGCTCTTTCTAACACATCTGCAGTGACTTCCTCCACTATGGACCCCCTTCAAGTTGTCCATGAGGTTTGGGTCAACTTCTTCCAAACTTCGTTAATGTTGACATTTTGACCTCCTCTCATGAATTGTGAATTTCTTAATGGCATCTAGAATGCTCATTTACCATCTGAAAATTTAATTGTTACAACAACACTAGGTGTTAGGTGATGAAATTATTACATCTCTTTTACAGGCGGTGCAATATAAGCATAAAGAGCTTAAATATCCTCTCTGAAACTCAGAAGTAGCAAATTCAAAAGTCGAAATTTTAACCCTGGTGCTCCCGTGAAAAAGACACTTAATCTCCTTGAATGTTGCCGTCATTAAGGAGTTAAAAGACCTGGTGTGGTGGCTCATGCCTGTAATCCTCAGCACTTTGGGAGGCCAAAGCAGGTGGGTCACCAGGTCAGGAGATCAAAACCATCCTAACCAACATGGTGAAACTCTGTCTCTACTAACAATACGAAAATTAGGTGGGCTTGGTGGAGTGTGCCTGTAGACCCAGCTACTGGGGAGACTGAGGCAGGAGAATTGCGTGAATCCAGGAAGTGGAGGTTGCAGTGAGCCAAGATCAGGCTAGCACTCCAACCTGGTGACAGAGCAATACTCTCAAGAAAAAAAAAAAAGGAGTTAAAAGATACACGTGACAGTGACAATGGAGTAGGGAGTGACCAGGTAAATATCAATGATAAAGGAAAGAAAATGAGGAGAATCATTATTGTTGAAGTCATAAATTAAGTCATAAATTATGTTTAGCTGAGACGAAACAGGGAACTCTAGATTAACGGAATTCAATAAATGTGAATGTTGCATCTCTAATGAGCAAATCAACTTGTGATTTTATCCTTTCATAAGTTGTTTATGTTCTATCTTGGTCTAGTTTGCATAATTAAAGTGCTATTGATTTTTGCAGTTAGTTCAATACAAAGATAAAATGTGTAAATCCTGTTATGAGTATATGGCACATAGTAAGCACTCAATAACTAATTATTTAATTTCCTAGGTTATCTTAACAATTTGCAACAATATGCTAAGGACAGCACCAACAAAACTACATTTCTCTGTCATTCTGTGCCAGCTGTGGTATTTGGAAGGCCTTGTCTCGCCCAAGTACCTTCTATCTCTGGCAGCACCACGTCAAGTTCAGGAATGGTCAGTGCTGAGCTTTTAGTTGCTGTAGCCACCGTCTCCACAGACCAAGACCCAGTGATTTGCATGTCTTGCCTCCATGTCCACGGGTTATTTTTTATCTACTCTGTTCTATTATCCTGCTTCATTCACAGATGTTGTAGACGCTGTTCTGAAAAATTTTGTTCTGAACTGTGAGCTTAATCATTCCCATAGGGGTTCTCTTTTCTAACGGTGGTCACAATTGTCACAATAGTATCTCCTGTGGACTGGCTGAGGTATTATTACAAACAAGAAAAATTTTACCTGGCTTACTCACATAAAGCATGGCAGTAAACAAACTGAATTTATGGGAAGTACATTGGAAATATTACAGAATCAAAAAAAGCCTGGAAAAGTAGCCTTTGTAGAACAGCAGCAGAAACACAATGGTGATAAAACCACAAAAATAGTTTGTTGGTATGGCCTGCTGCCACCACTGCATATTCTATTGCTGGACAATGAACTTTACCCCTGCTCTAAATTACATCTGGCTTTCCTGGTTTCTTTGAGTTACTCCTTCTAAACTCAAAGATGAAAAGTCCCAACTTTCCAAGATTACCAATAATGACTATGCGTTAACTTTTAAGATAAAAGATGAAATTCTGCTGTTTACTTTAGTACCAAAATTTGAGAAGTTTTCTAACTCTAACAAAGACTTATTCATGAAGTTTAATTGCTGAGTCACCAAAATAGCACAAATGTGCTCTACACCTTCTCACTAAGCCTAGATGCATATTGCATCAAAGGCCAGATCATAACATCTCCATTTAGGCTGACAGGACCTTTCATTTTGTTCTGTCAGAATTTGAGACATTTATTCATGCCTCATCAACTATACCACCAGAAGGGCAAACTAGCAGGTATTATTACAGCCACCCCATTCAGACTAAAGTAAAATATCAAACTGTCCAAGAACAAATTCTTATCTAGAGGGCCAAACCAGTCTTTAGAGGCATATTAAATGGTAGCAAACATAATGCAGAAAATCACGGGCACTATCTCAGAACTAACTGTATCTGCTCTAATGTACTCAAGATATTTATCTTTAAAACATGAATTTTCTTTTATTTTTAACTCCTGTCTCTGTAAGCTTCCCATCAAGTTATTCTATCTAAAATGTTTATGCTACCATGGTAGTATTTATTAAATAATCAGTATATGTCAGATATTTTTCCAAATCATTCATTGGCATTGTTTAGTTGCAAAACTAATCTATCAATTCTTATTATCTCCATTTTACAAATTGAGGAACTGAGCTAAAGAGAACTTAATGTACACAGGCATGCACATGTGTGTATAGATGTAGAGAGAGAGGAAGAGAGAGACAAAAAGAGATTAGGGGAAACTCAAACACAACTGTGTTTGTGATATAGTAAGGTCATAAAATATTCTTGAGCTAAAATGACAATTCAATATTGTCAAAGCCAAATTTGATTTATAAAATACCAAATCATTTCTTAGAAACCACTGTGAGAAGGCAGACAGGAAATATCTGCATATTCCAGCACTTCAATGTTCAACTGTCTCAACCATAAAAAATTTAATAAACACAACCAAAAAAATGGCAGTCTGACATTTTTTGAGTTTTACAGCACAGAAGTAATTCTGCACAGAATGAATTAGATTCAGGGAAACTGTTGTTATAGAAAATCATTGATTAATGGATTTTATACTAAGATGATTGGTTTCTCTGGCTTTTCTCAGGATGATTCATCGGTTGACTGCCCACATCAGGTATTTTGGAGCACAGTGTTCTGTCATTGGAAATCATTCCTTTTCTGAAAGCAGACATGATGGACACTTAGCGAACAGTTTAAAATTTGCCTCTGTGTTTGCCACTGAAATTGTCTTTGGTAGCAAGTTAAAAAAAAAAAAAAGTGGATGCAATTGTCTCACTGGGCTATTTGCCATTTCCTTGGAGTACATATACCATGTATCTAAAGATCTCTCAACAGAATGGCTGAATGATATTCAGTTTACATATTGAAAAGAAATTAATTTGTAATGTCTGTTATTCACACTAAAATACAAGTTTGTTTAATTCAGTTTGTCTTACTTTTTCAAAGAAAGGGAATCACTTGCTAAGTAGCATTTCAAAATACAAAAAAACAGAGAAGCAAGTCGAAAGCTAATACAAATGCAAACTATTATGGTGTATATAAAATTTTTATTTGGTGGAAATACATTAAAATTAGTTTTTGATAAAATATTTGATGATGTCTGATTCTCACTAGAGATAGTGGTTATTATTATATGTTCCTATAAAATAAATCATAAATGTGTTTGTAAAGAAAATATTTATAAATTACTGTATTTTAGTTGAATGGTTAACCAATATATTTAAGTAATATATTGTAAACCAGCAAATGGTATACTTTTATTACATATCTAAAAAGATATGACTAAATGATGGTAACTTTTAATTTAAGTGCTGTCCATGTCAGTTATCTAATTTTGTTTATACATTGAATCTAAGTTCTAGCATTTTTAAGAAGATACAAATAAAAAAATTACATGTATAATACAGGAATAATTTATCAGATATCATATATTAAAATATTTGTAAAACAGTAGACAGATTACAAACAAATCACTGAAACATGTTGTTATTAAAATAGGTTTGATTACAGGAGTATTAGGTATCATGTATGCTGAGAAGTTATTATGTATACTAATTCAATTTTTTATGCTATTAACTGAAGGGTGATACTCATTAATGTATTTGAGTTCCAAAAAGCTTAGTTACACCGAATACAAATAACAAATAAATGCCAATTATTCAAATAAATATGCTTTATACTTTTCTAGATATTATTATTACTGTACTTTAAGTAAAAATGAAAATGCTTAAATAAAAGTTGGTCTGAAATTATACAGCATTGTAATAGAAGAAATCAAACATACAGAAATATCCTCAGTAGCTTATTTCTATCTTTAGATAATACCATACAACTTATTTGTTAATACATTATAAAGATAATATTTTAAAATACCTACATATCTATCATAAATTTGAACACCTAAGGAAATAGTTCAAACAGAAAATACTAATCTTTGGACCCTACCGGAATAAAAACAATAATACACTGTGATAGGTAGAGAGATTCTAGTATTGAAAGTTGTTCAGTGATGGGAAACAAGTTAATATAATTCATCACAACAATAATTTTAAATGCACAATATATCCTTGAAAAACAATCCTCAAAAGGTATACCATGTTAAATCTGAATCAATTTTTTTCAAAATTCTGTGTATTAGTCTGTGTAAACTTACTAAACAATTAATTCCCAAATATCATATGCCTAAGACAAAAATGAATTACTCCACATTTAATATTCTCATTGAGGTTAGTGTTGCAGTTAGGGTAGGGCCAAGTCAGATTTCAATTTCACAAAATCAATTTTTACATTCCTAGTGAAAAAAGAAAATTTATTATCATAGCTTTTCAAAATTTTTAGAAAGTATCTTAATAAAATTATCATTTGTGCATCATAATTATTTGAAAATTTCCAGAAAAACACAAACTAATAAAATTAACTTAAAAAATTTAATTGATCAATTAAAACTTCACACGTGCTTAAACAGTAATACTTCTGAAAAGGTAATCCCCAGAAGATCCAAATCAGAAGAGGTAAAAAGTTAAAAAAATCTACTCCAGAGATTTACTGATTTATTATATTGTATAATTTGAGTTCAACATAATACTTTTATATACATATACATAGTGAAATAATGATTACAGTTAAGCAAATAAACATATATCTCTCCTCATATATTTTCCCCATAATGAAAGCCCTTGAAATCCACTCTGTTAACAAATTCCCAGTATACAAGATAGTATTTTATTAACTATAGTCCTCATGCTGTGCATTAGATCTCTTCATTCTATATAACTGCAACTTTGTACTATAACTTTAACCTACATTTTCTAAGGCCTTCTATTATTTCACTTTCTACTTCTTTGTATTAGACCTTTGTAGATTCCAAATATAAGTAAGATAGTTTTGTATTTTTCTGTGTCTGACTTATATCATTTAGCAAATTGGTGGAGTCATTATAGAAAATAGCACAGAGGTTCCTCAAAAAATTAAAAGTAATCCTTTTTCTGAGTGTATATACACAAAGAAAACTAAATTGTTATTGTACTTTCAAGAGATACTTATGCACCCATGTTCATTGCAGCAATATTCAAAATTGACATGATATAAAAATAACCTATTTTCATCAACCAATGAATGGATAAAGAAATTGTAGTATGTGTATGTGTTTGTGTGTGTATTTTAAAAAGATGTATATTATTCAGCCTTGGGAAAAAGGAAGTTCTGACATTTGCAACAACATGGGTGAAACTGGAAAACATTATTGTCTTTATATTTGATGAAAAAATATTGAATGAATGAGCAAAATGGGCAATGTGTCTTGTTCTTAACTTGAGAATTTTAATATTCCAATAAATTCAACAGTATTTTATAAATTCTATATGTGCATAAAAACAACCCAAGAACAAAAATAAAATTTAGGTGGAGTGATAAGAATTTGGCAATATTAGTTCAAAGATTATCTAGAAAAATACAAGTAAATGTGAAATTGAATAAACATGATGAAGCATTTACCCTGAAAATATAAAATTAGAAGAAGAAAATATAATTATAACAAAATATTTGTCTCTTGGGATAAACATTATCAAAACGTTACAAAAGTCAAAATATATAAGAAAATAAGGGGATAGTATTGACTTCTTGTTCTGTTTCACCATTTTGCTAATATGCATAGAAACACTTGGTATTTTATTGACAACATGTTTGTATCTGTATTTTTGTGTATATATATACATATATATATATAAAATACACATTTATGTATATGTGTATAGTCACAGTATCTGTGTTTTATACATATGTTTTATAAGTCAATAGGAATATATGAAAACCTGGTTTAAATTAAGCAAAAAATAAAAATGCTTATTTGCTGTTTATATATTTGTCATAGTAGGTAATAATTTTTCCTTTTGAAGTGTCTTAATATCATCTAGATCTGCAGTCTCTCTATTCTTACAGCAAAAATAGTTTATAACACATGAGAATGGCATAAAGGAAAAAAAATCAAATCACATTGATTTGTAAGCTATGATTTTGTCATTAACACAGTCTTGGAGATTTTAGAGCATAACAATTTTTGCCATTCAATATTTTTTAAAGTATTCCAAAGTTACCCTCTATGTGTCAAGTCATTTTTCAAAACCTTTAATGTTGGCTGCAGTTCCACCAGTTATTTTAAGTTGCTCAAGCTCAGCATTTTCATACTCTCTCTGTCTTTCAGACAACATACATAATTTGTATTTTAAATACCACAGGGAAAAAAATTATGAAAACTAGAACGAACTAATATATACAGAAATGCATTGTTAATTTTATCTACAAACAGGTCACTCCATCTGTTCAAACATA
Organism: Saimiri boliviensis; assembly: GCF_048565385.1. Taxonomy (NCBI): domain Eukaryota; kingdom Metazoa; phylum Chordata; class Mammalia; order Primates; family Cebidae; genus Saimiri; species Saimiri boliviensis. The sequence continues at coordinate 54,996,610 of NC_133453.1, read as the reverse complement.
ATGCTCCAAACCAAGGAATATGTTCCAAACCAAAGAGCATGATATTTGACAGATGGAGAGGTCTGTAAACCTGTCTGGAGCATGTACTACAGAGTTTGTAGCAGGGTCCCATTTTCCACACTAAATGGAATCTAATAGAAATTTTTCCCCAATAAACATCAAAATCAGCAACAATTTTACCAATTGCTATGGATCATAGACCAAATCATTTTATCTATTTTCTTTCCCATGCAAAAGAAACTTATCTCTACTTTCTGGGTGAATTTTCTACTTCCGTGGCTGTTTTCCTACATAAATAAGCGCAAATGTCAAGAATATTTCATATATAACAAAAGGCACCAATGTGTCATACTTAGGATGCTTTACTCTAGCATAAAAATATCATGTGAGTACTGTTTTTAGAACAATTAATTATTCAATATTGTGTTAGTAGTAAAAAGGATTTGGAAAAAGCCTAAGATAGGTTTTGGTAAATATCTTCACTTTATTGAATTAAACTGAAACAAGATGTTTAATTGCCTTCCATAAAAGCATTCAGCCAGTGTGAGGCTAAATAAGACTTCTCTGCTCTTGTCTAGTGCTCAGTTCTAAAATCTATCATTCTATTGTGTGATGAAGGACATGGGAGATTGTCTCATTATTAAAATTTAAGTGCAATTAAATTAGACATAAACTTTGCTGAAAATGTCTGTGTCATATGGGTTGCTAGGAACTGAGAATACTATTTCAATTTCTATAAATTAATTGTAGGCTTACCAAATACAGCATGAGGGCATCCAGTATAATGTGTAGACAAAAGATATTAACATTGATGGGTGTGACATTAGATCTCAGTAATTAAAGCTGAAACATAGTTGAGTATCTAATTTCAATATTTCGAAACTCAGAGCCACTTATGACTTTGCCAGTCAGTAAACTTGGCACAATTTAAACCTTGCTTCTAGCCCTGCTCAGTTCGAAACCTGGGTATTAATGACTGTCCTATCACCTTGGAGAATTTTTAGGGTGCCTGAGAACAACCTTATAAGAAATTCAGAAATTTAGTCAAAATTTCCAGTGGAAAGCCTTAAGAGGAGCCAACTTGTAACTTCTTCAGAAGAATGTTATTGTATATGAATTGCTGTTCTAAACATACGTCCTTTTACTCTACTTGAAAGAAACAGCATATTCAAGCAACTAGATTTCAAATTTAAAGACTAAAGGACATACTCTTCATTTGTTGGATATGAGAACCTTCATTTTGTGTAAAATTCACGTAAAATCAGTATGTCATAGGCATACTTGAACTTGAGCTAACCAAATGGGCCTTCTTTCTCTAGCCATGAAATAAATATTTCTAGATTTTTAAGTCATATATTTCAGCCTCAAGTTGCTATATTATCATTTTGTTGGTCACTTATTTCACCATATTATTCAAACCCAAACTTCTCTGAACATTTACATGACTCTATTTGATACTATTTTGTGTTAAAATAAACTGTCTAATGACATACTACCAAAATGCGGTTCTAAATTTATTTCCCAATTATAGGAAGCATTACTGACCCTGCATCTCTTCATATCAATAAAATTAATTGAGAGGATGTTTTCAGTTCACAAGTAGTAGTTCAGATACTTCTTTGCATATTAGAGTACTCTCATCCCCTCTTTTTAGTACTTGCCTATTAAACATCTCCGTATCTTTTATTTCTAATTCTGTTTATTTTTTCTTTTGATTTCCAACCTAGCATATGCCTTGTAACATTGATAACCGCTGATGACAGTGTGTGTGTATGTGTATGTGTACATGCAGGTGTGTTGAACTTTAACTTTACGCATTAGTTTGAGAAAATAAAGCATACCTAGAAAAAGAAGTTAAAACTCTCTAACCATTGCAAAGTTCTTATTTTTATCTATGTCACCAGATTGCCCCTATGCATTGCTCTTCTTCTAATTCTTACTTAATGTATTCACTTTTAAATCTTATTGACAATTTAATCTTAATAAATCCAAAATAAGTTCTTGATTCCTCCACCTGAATAAAAACTCAGTGATGTTTTTCAATATGTTCCCACTTCAAAACTGATGGCAAAGCCAATTTAATTTTAAAATAAAGAACCATCATTATTTCTCTATACTCTCTATTCCATTCATTGACAAATTCTTTCAGTTTCATTATTGAAATATATTTCTTATTCAGTCCAAAATTATTTATCACCAAGGTCTAGATTCAGGCAATGATTTTCTCTTTTGAAAGTTAATGTAACATAATTTTTCCACTGCTGAAACTATAGTTTATTTTCCATACTATGCTCAGAATATTAATTTATTGTCTAGCTTCCTTATTGCTTGTTTTACTTTTTTCCTTCCTTTCCTTCTTTATTCATTATTTTTTTCTCCTTCCCTTTGTTTCTTTGTTCTTTCCTTTCTTCCCTCTTTCCTTCCATTTACCTTTCTACTTTCCTTCCTTCTCCTCTCAAATGAATTAGATTGCAAGTCTCCTCTGCTTTAATCTTTCATATTAAGTCCAGTTATATGTACAGTAAAATCAAAATTCTACCACGGCCAGCAATTTGACCCTACCTCACTCTCTAAGCTTAATCGTGTTCCAAAATGTTCCTTCTTAGTATATTCCAGGTATAGCTCAGTTTCATCTCAGAGTCTTTTCATTTACTCTTCCCTTTCCTAGTAAAAATCTTCCTCAGATTCTGAGCATGACACTCGCATGTATCATTCAGTTTTCAAATGTTACCATCTCTAGAGAAAGTGCTTGCCTGGCCACTCTATTTGCAATTCTGTACCGCTCCACACACACACAATTACCCTCAGTAATTGCCAATTTTATTGTCAATGTGACAACCATGGTGATATTGTTTGGCTGTGTTCCTACCCAAATCTCATCTTGCTTGTTCCTTCCATAATTTGCATGTGTTTTGGGAGGAACCCAGTGGAAGGTAATCGAATCATGAGGGCAGGTTTTCCAATGCTGTTTTTATGATAGTAAGTCTCATGGGATTTGATGGCTTTATAAAGGGCAGTTCCCATTCACACTCTCTTGCTTGCTACTATGTATGACATGTCTTTGCTCCTCCTTTGCCTTCTGCCATGATTGTGAGGCTTCCCCAGCCATGTGGAACTGTGAATCCATTAAACCTCTTTTCTTTATAAATTACTTAGTCTTGGGTATGTCTTTATTAGCAGTGTGAGAACAGACTAATACACATGAGGTACCCAGATATTTGGTTAAATGTGATTCCTGGGCATGTTTATGAGGTTATGTCTGGTTGAGATAAACATTTAAATGAGTAGACTGAGTAAAGCAGATTGCCTTCCTTAATGGGGGTGGATGTCATTCATTCCTCTGCAGGGCTAGAGAGAATAAAAGTCTGAGAAAGAAAGAATTCACTCTGTCTGCCTGTCTTTGAGTTGGAACATTATTACTCTTTCCTTCAGACTCACACTCTGGCTGGAACTTGCATCATTAGCTCCTGCTTTTCATACCTTTGTATTCAAATGGAAACTATATCATTGGTTTTCCTCCGCCGAGACTTCTCATTCTGCATAATCACATGAGACATTCCTTCACATAAATCTCAGCTTTCCATTATGCACCTCAAAACTCTCTTGGCTTCTACAATTTAGGTATTTGTTATAGCAGTACCCTACCTCTCATTGCCATAATCTTTATTAGTCTGCTTGAGTTACCAAAACAAAGTAATATAAACTGGGTGGCCAAGTAACAGACACTGATTTCTCACAGTTCCAGGGGCCTAAAATTCAAGATCAAGTTGCCTACAGATTTGGTTCTTAGTAAAAGCCCTCTTACCGGCTCACTCTAATCACCACCTTCCCACTCTGGCATTTTTTTGTTACAGCTAGAGTAGACAAATATATTCTTTATCACCTTTAAATAATGAAACATATCTGAATCTTAATGGTGTATGTGTGCATGTGTATGTATATATATATATATATATATATATATATATATATATATATATATACTTGTATATATAATTTGTCAGTAAATGTCACCATTTATATTCAAGCTAGTATTCACAGGTTCATTCGGAATTTCTGGCAGGTAGCCTTTATCCAATCCAATGTTTTAATGAAGTTCTAATATTAATTCTGCCCTCTCATTGAGAAGCCTATGACAAGAGCACAAATAAAGGCTTTCTTACTAAATGCCCAAATATTTTAAAAGTATAAATCAAGAAAATCAAACATTACATAAAATATGTTCTATATCCTATTTTGAGAAATATAACTATATTATTCAGGCTTCTCCAAAGAGAAAGAACAAATAGAGTCTCTCTCCAGAAACCTGGAAATTCAGGTAAAATTTGATGTCTTAGTTTTAAGTTCGATGGTTGAAAACTCAAGCAGAATTTCTGTGTTGACATCTGGAGACAGAATTCCTTCTTCTACAGGAAACCTCAATATTTGCTCTTAAGGCTTTCAACTGATTAGATGAATCCCATTTGAAGTCTGATCACGCAAGTATGTACCATATATTAGCAATTAATATGCAAAACTAATCCTCACAATAAACATTACTATTACCTATGGCATTAAAAAATATATAAAGTTTGTCTTCAGTAAAAGTGGATAAAGTCAACATATCAAGGACGAATGGATTGAATTATTATCCTACACATCTGGATGTTATGTTTATGGAACAATGTGATTTGGATGAGAATAGAAGACATGTAATTCAAAAATTATTATTTTTCTAACAAAATATATTTATTGTCTTCTTTTTACAGAGTAATTATTTCTAAGAAATATTCTCACATAATGTGTATTTCAATCAGTTATGATCCCAAATCATAAATAATAAGCAATTGTATTTAAAATATACAAAATTTAGATATCAAATTTTAAAATTAAAGTGTATATATTTTCTAAACAATTATTTTTCTTTAAATATTAAATGTTATTTATTAAATTGAAATTAATAAAATGTAAAAATGTATTCAAATAAATTTTATTTAAAATTATGAAATATTTTATAAAATTAATTTGTTAATTTGTTTACAATTCTACAATTAAATATTCATTCATTTGTAATATAAATAATTGGTATCAGGATTCATATGTGTTATATATAGATGTGTGAATAAAATGTTGTTATATAAATAAACATTTGTCAGTAGCCATGCAAAATGTTTATGAGTACTGCACTAAGTGATTGGCTTGAAAATTAGCCATGGGACTTATGGCATTCAGATACAGTCAGCTTTTGTTTTGAGGACATTGGTCAAGGGACATGGAGAAGCATGTTCCTGGGTCCTGGCATGTGCTAGGTAGACATGAGAGTGAATGTTGAAGATCCCAGGAGGTACTGTATCAATATCACGCAGCAGATTCCATGTGACCAAAGTGCACATGTGTATTTTTTAGATTATGTTTTGTGTGTTTTCAGTATTAGAGACTCATCGAAGGGCAGGGCCCAGAGAAGAATACTTTCTTGTCATGTTCTAAGGAGAGAACATTTTAACTTCAATACTTACGGTCTACAGAAAGTCACTTGGATTCTCTGAATGTCTTTATCTGTGAAAGCTTTATAAAAACATGGATCTTTTCTAAATATGCAGTTCGTGAGAATCAGTTTTTTGTGTGTAATCTCTATGAAACAAAAACACTAGACATCGTCGTTGTTGATATTTCTTCCTTTTGCTGGATATTATTCTCATGTTGCAGTCTGTAATAGACATGACAGTGCTGCACAGACGAATCCATGAGGCACAAGGGATGGCAATGATGGGCATGGAGCTCTGACAGCCAGATCATCCATGTAGGAAGGCCTTGTTCTTCCGGCTGCTGGCATACTCTCAGCAGAGAAGGTTCACCTGTCAATTCTTGGGACTGCCTCAACTGCAGAGAATGGCTTCACCCAGCAATATGCCTTTCTTAGCGCAGCTCAAATCCAATGACCAAAGAAGGTAAGGGTACAAAAAGTCTGGACTTTTAGCCCAACACAGGAAAATGCTGGGCCCATATTTAGCTGCAGAGTTTTCTGTCAGATCAGTTAACTTTTCCCACCACCCATCTTGCCTTTTGTACCCTCCCTTCCACATTGGTTCATTTCAAGAACACCCCAATAAACATCCCGCATGCTAAACTCTGTCTCAGAATCTACTTCCTGAATAACTCAACCTGCCACTCTGTATTAATCTTAACATTGACTTGAGTTTGCTATCATCTATGCCTTGTGGGATGAGTAACCACTTCGTACTCTCACAGAAAAACAATGAAGCTTGAAAGTCTCTTGTCTTGATTGTATTCTTTCTGTATGCCTAACACTAGAATTAATTCGTTATATTTGTGTGAGCTTTGACTGTTCTGAAGTCTTAGCCCTCTTTGTTTTTAATATCTAGCTTTGCTTGGAATTCATACTGCTTAATTTACCTATTTCTAGCCTACTATGGTGCTAATTTCTTTTTGTCACTACAAAGCATAAACCAGATGAATAGAAATATAACAATATTATCTACAAGGAATACAACTCCAAGAAAAGTTTGGAAACAACTGTAATCATAGTCTACTGATTTAAATATCTCCAAAATAGTTTGACAGCTATTCAAGAAAATCCATTCTCCAGTAAACATTGAATTTCTACTACAACTATTTTTATACATCTGAAAATAAGGTGTCAACTATCCATGGTGAAAGGAAAATATATTGAGATATTCCTAGCATTTAAAATTCTGATTCAGTTAGAAGTAGTAAAACTCAAGACTTTGAGTTTTACCCTCTCTGCTTATAACTAATATCTTTGTTTAGGTTTGCTAAAAACCTGGAGATATAGTACAATTTTTTAAATTAGAAATTAGGTTTAATGTGTTCTCAATGTGCCAATGTTGCTATAGTTACTCTATATTTTTTGAATTTTTGAACAGTATGTACCTAGTTTGAAAAACAATACTAGCCTCTTTTACTTAAAGTAACTAAATTAGAATTTGCTTAACTGGATTATTCTGCACAGCAGAGTTCTTAATTTTAGCTTGAGAGTTTTAGCCTCAACATCCCACTCCCAAATTTTGTATTTATTTTAAACATGTGCTTAGAATCCTCATTAACAATGCCATCTAGATCTACCTCACACACTTAGAAAGGTTAAAAAAATTAAAAATTGAAAATGCTTTGAAATCAAAAATTATTTTTATAGAATATTAATACTATTTTGTTATTTGCCAAATTACTATTTAGTCAATGTTGAAAGTTTTACATTAAATAGCTACATATTTATTATTTATATTGAGCTCTTTTGAGATGTATTTGATTCTGAACAAACACATTAGTATTAGAGTTCTCCAAGAAAACAGAATAAATAGGATGTCTGTCTATCTCTCTAGCTAGCTAGCTAGGTATCTTTTAAGAGAGAATGCGGGTTATGTTAGAGAAGTGATTCACAGTTATTGTGGAGGCTGGCAAGTTCAAAGTCTGCAGGATAGGTCAGCAGGCTGGAGACCTAGGGAAGAGCTGAAGATGATGAAGTCTGAAAACAGTCTACTGGAATAATTTTCTCTTCCTTAAGGGAGGTCAGCCTTTTTCTTAAGGCCTTCAACTGATTGGGTGAAGTCCACACACGTTATGGAAGGTAATCTATTTGTTCATAGTCTATTAATTTAAATACCAGTCTCATCTAAAGAATACCATTAAAGCAGCATCCAGATGGGTTTGATCAAATATGTGATCAGGCAAGAAGTAGAATCTCACTTATGAAATGTTATTCTTACTAGCACAAGGCACATTATCCACGTTAATGGTAGGAATGTGGAAGAAAAGGAATTTGACTTTTTTCCTATGTTACACATTTCAGCCTAGATGTGAAAATCTTTCTACTTGTAATTGGATCTGCCTTTTTAATCTCATCAACCACAAAATAAAATTGATGTGATTAGCTAAAACTTCAAAAATCTAAATTGCAGGCTTAGTAACATGCAATAACTATTGGTATAAGTTATGTTGTTTGGAGCAAAACTAGTCAATGATAGTAGTGCAAACAGAAAAGAGTATTACAATTACTTACAGAATATCAAATAGACACGTTCCGTAAATCTCCCTCACATATTCTGATTTTATAGGTTTGGAGGAAAGCCCTGTATCTGCATTATTATAATATTCAATTGATTGTTATAGTTCACTACTGAATGAGAATAACTCGTACAAGGCATGCTGTAAAAGACAAACAGTAACTAACCTATAGAATTAAAAATAATCCGAAAAGTGAAAACACATAGGGCTCCTTTAGCAGGCCGATTAATCAGAATTTAAAAGATCATGGATTCCAGACACTAATGCAGGAGAGAAACAACTTCAGGAAATGATAAGTTATCCAGCCTGACAAAAACAGCATAATAGTTGTAAATATGATCAGCTAGGCACCAGGTTGGCAGATAAAACAGAATATCTGTGTCCAGCAGAATTAGCCATTAATATTTATATGAATATGTGACAAAAATAAATTCTAGGCAACCCGTTGGTTATCAAGATAATTTCCAAGAAATGAAGCTTGAGAAAAGAGCTTCTGAACTTGAGAGGTCAGGTGGAGACAGAGTAAAATCATAGTTTGGGACAAATGCAGGGGCCGTGAGGAGCTTGCCAAGCCCAAAAATTACGTGAAAGAGAGGGGGCATGTGTGCTGAATTTTTGTTTCTTACTATTTCATGCTGTATTCTTTGCTGTTATGGTTGCTTGGTTTTTGGTTTGTTGATGTATAATTTGCATAAACAGAATCGACTTTTTTAGGAGTGCTCGTCTATGAGTTTTGACAAATTTACGCAGTGAATACCAACATCACCATGATTGAGATATAAAATATTTATTTTCTTCCTAAATTTCCCCAATGCCCCTCTGTAGGAAATTCCCTTACATTACCCCCAGCCCTTAGCAGCAGTTGATCTGATTCCTGTCCCTGTATTTTCTGTCATTATAGTTCCAAAGTGTCATTTAAGTGGAACTCTTCAGTATGCAGCCTTGGTTCATGGTTCATCCTGTTTCTGAGTTAGTTGCCACTGTATGCCTACATGATGATTTTCCCATCCATTCACCTGTGCATGAATATTTGGGTTGTTTCTGGCTTTTGGTGATTTTGAATAAATCTGCTATAAATATTCACAAATATATGCTATTTGGCTATATCTTCATTTTTCCTTGGTGGATAACTAGGAGCCGAAGTGTTAGGTCATATGGTAAGACTTTTACCTTTATATAAAATTGTCTCACTCTTTTACAAAATACCTGGGTAATTTGCAACCACAGCAAGAATATATGAACATTCCAGTTGCTCCATATTATCAAGCCTTTTATGTGAAATAATCTGATAGGTGTGTAATAATATGTTATTGTGGTCTTCATTTCCATTTCCTACTTTGTGGCTTGTCTTTCCATTCTCTTCAAAGTAGGTTTGAAAGAGAAGAAAATTTTAATTTTAATGAAGTGCAATTTGTCAATATTTTATTTATTTGTTCTAACTTAATTTGTCCTACATACTGATAATTGTTTATGCCCTATATAATCTCTGCATAACCCAAGGATCCAACATTCTGAAGATTTCCCTATGCTTTTTTCCTAGAAATTTTATAGCTTTATGTCTATTATCTATTTTCAGCTAATTTTGGTATGTGATGCAATTAGGAGTAGAGAAGTACATTTTTGTACATGGTTGTTCTATTGTTACCTATTTATTCATTAAAAAGTCTATCCATTATTAATCCTTGACCACTTTATGAGGCATCAAGTGATCATATTTGCATGGATCTTCTTCTGTGTTTTCTTTCTGTTCCATTGATCTGTGCATTTATACTTTTGGCAATGACACACTATCTTAATTATTATAGCTTCATAGTTATTGTTACAATAAATCAGTGTAAATCTGCAAAGTTTTCTCTTCTGTTTTAAAATTATCTTTGCTATTCTACATGCTTTGTTTTCTATATAAATTATAGAATCCACCTGTGAACACAATTGCTGATGAAGCTTGATTGAGATTACTCTGCATCTATAGATAGTTTAGAAGATAATTGATATGGCATTTTTCTTTCCAGCCCAATAACACATATATCTACCCATAATTTTATGTCTTGTTTGTTTTTTCATACCAAATGTTTTATAATTTTCAGCGTGAAAATCTTACAAATATTTTGATGGGATTATTCATAAATATTTCAAATTTATTGGTATTTACATATCTTTCTTTTCAACATTTATATCCCAGCTATGTAGAAATGCAATTGGTTTTTTACTAATGACTTTTTATTCTGTGAATTTACTAAATATGCTTATTCTATACAGCAGCTCCTTTTGGGTTCCTTGAGACTTCCCACATAGAGAGGACATCTGTGAAAAGAGACTGTTTCATTCCAATATATATACATTTCATTTTATTTTCTTTCCTGATTTGTTAACTAGAATCTTTGTTTGAAAAGAAATGGTGAGATCAGGCATTTTTTGTTTTCTTGTTATTATCCCATGGGAAACACATTCAATCTTTGAGCTTTTAGTATAGGTTTTCATTAGGTCTTTATCAAGTTGAGAAAGTATTATTTTATTTGTGCAGATATTTTTGTAACATATTATAGTGAATGCTTATAATTTTATGTTGCCATGACATCCATTTTTGATGAGAGTTTAGCTTCCTCATGGCAGAAACAGAGCTCAGTCACCCTTGACATAATTGTCAGTTCTGCATCATACCTAAAAGGCTCAAGCTAGGGACCAGAGATAGAACTTAGAGGCATCTCTCTTGCCTAGCCTAGCAGAATGGACTTTGCTCTTTCCTACTGCTTCCCTTTTTTTTTTTTTTTTTTTTTTTTTTTGAGATGGAGTTTCGCTCTTGTTACCCAGGCTGGAGTGCAATGGCGAGATCTCAGCTCACCACAACCTCTGCCTCCTGGGTTCAGGCAATTCTCCTGCCTCAGCCTCCTGAGTAGCTGGGATTACAGGCACGCACCACCATGCCCAGCTAGTTTTTGTATTTTTAGTAGAGACGGGGTTTCACCATGTTGACCAGGATGGTCTCGATCTCTTGACCTCATGATCCACCCGCCTCGGCCTCCCAAAGTGCTGGGATTACAGGCTTGAGCCACCGTGCCCAGCTCCTACTGCTTCCCTTTAATAAATCATTCAGGCATTTGCACCTAAGTGACCCACACCCTATTCCCATGTGTTTACCACTTGTGGCAGTACTCTCTTCTCTCTCACTGTCATAGTTTCCTGACTTCCAGGTGTGCCATGTACTCCTCAGTGTCTGTGAGTGCTCAGAACTCTTAAGCTTTCACATTTGGTTGTGTCCTTGAAGCTGTGCCTAAAAACTGAACACCAATGGCAAGGCCACCCAAGCGGATGTAGTGGGTCTTCAGTCCTCTAGTGGCTGCTGGGACAATAGCTAACAGCTGAATCGATAATGGAACTTGAATAGTTTCATTCAAAACAAACATAGACCCTGACTTTGCCAAATACATGCTACATCTATCAAGAGGATGCTGTGTTACTGTTGTTTATTATTATTTTTTTAGGCTACAGTACATTCGTTGATTTTTGAAAGCTTAACAAACCTCTTAAATTAAATGCTACTCTGACGTGACATTTATTTGAGAGACAGAATGATTATGATAATAATAATGATGATGCTTTTTATCCATTTCCGTGAAGAATATTACTCTGTAGTTTTCTTTTGTTGTAAAAACAGTTTTTCATTTTGGTATCTGTGTAATGTAGGTCTCATAAAATAAATTACAATGTGCTTCATCTTTTATTTTCTAGAAACATTTTTGCAATTAGTATTATTTATTACTATTTTTGTAAAATTAATATTATTTATTTTGATAGATCTTTCCAGTGAAAACATCTTACCTGGGGCTTAGGTTGTTAAAAGATATTTAAAAATGAATTCAATATCTTCAGTAGTTGTAATACGGATGAGAGAGAGAAAAAAAAAAAAAACAGAAAGAGAGGAAAAGAAAGAAAAAGAAAAAGAGAAAGAAAGAAAGAAAAGAAAGAAAGAGAAAGAGAAAGTGAAGTAAGAATGGGAGAAACAGAGAAATAGAGAACGAGAAGGAGAGACATCTTTATAAACTCTATTGGTTCTGTTTTTCTGAAGAAACCTGACAAATAAATACACTGTCAGATGTATGTATTTGGGATGTTTTTTGAGCCTTTTACACTTTATACCTCATGACATAAAATCAGTTTTCATCAGTAAGTCAGTAGAAATATAGGTTTATTCTAAGGCAAAATTAGGTGTTTCTCCATGCGTTAATTGGCTCACATGAAACAACACTGATCATTTTGCCATGATATATTTATAGCAGTAATTGAGGAAGTCAGGAGCCAATCTGACTGCATCATATTTCAAATAATAAGTGAAAGGTAGACTAAAAGAGTATCTCACTTTGCAATTGCTAATTGAGAAGAACGTGCAAAAATATCCTACAAATCTTTTTTCAAAATAAATTTTATATACAATGGATTTTAAACTTGCAGTAGATATCCATGTAAAAACAAAATTCAGATAAAATCACATTTAATAAAGAGAACAAATTTGAAAATTCATGAAGAAAATATTGATATCCTTGAAATAAGTATCTTTGAATAGTTAAAATAAGAAAATAAAGACATTGTATTCATTTTTATTGATATCGAAAGCAAGTTATAATAACATGGAGTTTGAATTCTAAAATAATGTTACTCCTTTCGAAACCGCTGAGATCGGTTCATTAAGATTTTGGTTTTTTGATGTAAAATAAAACTAACATAATGACTCTAGAGATGCTAAATACTAGAAGTTTAGAGAGGGAATAAATAACTGCTCTGTCCTGAACATACAAATTATAATAGTTCTCAAATATGTCTTCTAATTTAGATCTGATATTATATTTCTAATACGAGGACTTAGGTCAATTATCACATTATAATAGGAATTGCAAAACATTATTTAAAGAATTAGGTTTGTCTGGCTCATGCCTGTAATCCCAGCACTTTGGGAGGCCAAGTCATGTGGATTACGAGATGAACAGATGGAGACCATCTTGGCCAACATGGTGAAACCCGGTCTCTACTAAAAATACAAAAATTAGCTGGGCGTGGTAGCACGCGTCTGTAGTCTCAGCTACTCGGGAGGCTGAGGCCTGAGAATTGCTTGAACCTGGGAGGTGGAGGTTGCAGTGAACCAAGATCACGCCACTGCACTCCAGCCTGGCGCTTGGGGACGGAGCGAGACTGTTGTCTCAAAAAAAAAAAAAAAAAAAAAAAAAAAAAAAAAAAAAAAAAGAATTAATTTTGTCTTTTAACATATAAGTAAAAATAATTAAAACATATGGTTTCAGTAATTCTAAAACATTATCCATGATGTTTACTAGATACCCTTCAGTTTACATTTAGATATTTCTACACATAAAACTATCCATTGTATTTTATGATCTCTCATTAACATTAGAGTATTACCTTTTTGCATCACTTGTCATGAATTCTTTGATGTTTTCTTTACAAAAAGAATGAAGTATTTCTGTATAAATAAGTATTTTTCAATTAAAGTTGAATGAGTGCGCAGGTACAGAAACTTTTCTCAAAAGGGTCTCTTAAAAATAAGTATAAACTAAAGAGATTAGTATAAATGCTTTAATGAACATTTCTGCAAAGCTTGAATCACAGATTTCTGATTCAAGAAAAGTATTTCTCTATTGTTCAGACAAATTTGCTAAATACTTTTTAATATATATCTGAACTTGCATTTATCAGCTAAAATAGTTAAATTTTCCTTCATTTAATCTAGTGCTTAATGTAATTCATTAGCACAATAGAACATTGATACAATAAGGAATAAACAATAAAACATAAATTAACAATTCCAGTACGAAATAATTATCAACATTACTTTTTTATTAATATGTTTAACTATAGTATAAAACAACTCCATCTAAATTTAGCTAAAATAAACTTTGTCACATAATCACAAAGAGATTAGACAGAAGCCAGGAACTAGAATGCAGCTTAGTGTCAGGTAAGTGCAACAATAAGATTGGAAACAGCTCTGGATTCCTTTTCTCGACTCTTTTTCTTTCTGCTTTCAGCTTATTGCTTTTGTTCATTTGTCTTGCTCCTGCCATTATCCTCATTTCTCAGGCTGCATAGCAGGATATGGCGACACATAACTACCTTACAGTTCATCCACATATAGAAATGTAAGTGGCTCTGTTACATAGTTAAGAATTTCAAATTTTAAAAAATCCGATCTGTGCAGCCTAGATAAGGTTTACACAGCAGTATGAGTCAATTCTGTCACAACATCGGTGGCAGAGGTGTGAAATTTGGCAAGTCATTTATACTTGCCAGTCTTCTTTCTGACTGATAAAATGGGAATCATAATCGTATCTCACACATTGTTGAGAAGACCTAATGAGATTATGCTTGTAGGTGATCTAGCACAGCACTTGGCACGGAATAAGCACTGTTAACCCTTATTATTAATTTAACTGTGTTAATTGCTATTGATTTTAAGACTCTTCATCCTGAAATTAGACAATATGAATTCACATTCTTGCATTATAATTTATACTTGCTAAAAATTGTAGCATGATCTTGGGAAAGTTATGCAAGATATCTAGTCTTTCACATTGACCAGTTGAGGGCAATAATAGTATTTTTTCCATTGGATAATTTATTGTTATTTCTCTGATTATAATGTCTTGTCATTCTTCTGATTGAATAAGATTTTTTATATTCCACACCTTTAATGCAAAGAACCATGTACCTATATACTTTGTGAAGGTTTCTGATATTGTCAGTTCCTAACTGACCTGGATTTATGAGGGTAGCAAACAAGGCAAATGGTGATGACAGTCATCACAAAGTACCATCTGAGATGTGTAACAGATAGTTGCTGTTTCTCTCTATAGCAAGTTCTGATTTGTTGAGCCAAAGGGCACCACTGGAAAACATACAAAGAAATTAACTGTCTTTATTCAGACTGCCCTCATGATGTGAGCTCATACTTTATTTAGCCCTGGTTAAGCTTTTCTTAAGCCCAGTTATGACTGCTTTAAAATTTCTGTCAATTTTGGCGTAATGCTTTCTGCCAGTCTTGATTTTCAGCACTACGAGTCTTTTGTTTGTGTTTCATTTTATTTCCCTATGTTTTTACTTTAGAAATAAGTTGTAAGAGGAAACTAGGAATTTCCTTTCAAACTCTATCAAACCAGCCCATTTAAATGTTTTTAAAAGTCATCGTTACTTCATTAGTGAGTTAAAAGACAGACCAATAATCACGATCACCAAAATTTTTAAACTGTACCTAAAAATTATTCTATCTGCATGTTTTGAATATATTTTAAATTAAACCGGGCTTTTATTTCTGCCATCAAACCTATAGCCCAAATGTCTTAGCACAACAAATTTTTAAGTAATAACATTTAAAGAAAAAACGATCAACATTATTAAATTTAAAAAATGACTAACGTTTATGTGGAAAAATATGGTTTTTTTGCTCATGATAAAGGAAGATGCAAAAATCACTATGGTATGTTATCTAGGCTTATTTTTATTCATAGAAAATTCCAAAAATTCTTCCTGTGAGGATGCATTGGATAAAGCAGGTCAAAGTGGTTGAAGAGGGTTAAGCAAGCCTCTTGGGGAAGATGGTATCATCTGATCCATACACATGTCACATTCAGAACATTCTGCATGGCTGCTGCTGAGCTCCCATCTGTCAGATATCAACAGCGAGAACAAAGACTAGAGATCTGAGTAATTCAAGAAACATCCATTTACTAGCTGGCAAGACAAATAAAATTAGGAGGAGCCACTTTCTTTCTGTTACATGTTATTGACACGTGTTCTACCTGGCCATACAGCATTTTACATAAAAAGTATTCAACTGCTTTACTGTCATCTGCTTTAATTGTCTTATGTTTTGAAACTTCTTCATAATACATACAATCTCTACAAGCATAGTACAAAATAACTACAAGCATAATCAATAACATTGTATTTAGTCAATAAGAGGGATTTTTCTTTGGTACAAATCTTTGGAAATGCAGTATTGATCTACAGTACTTCAAAAAAGAATAACAGGTTTTTCTTAATATGTGAGTTAAATTTAATATTTGCATATACATCACATAAAAATAAAATGTTTCACTCTGAAAGTGCTTTTAGAAAGAATTCAGCAAAGTAGATATCTGGGAAATTAAGCTGAAAAGAAATTTATTCATTTCCAAGAAGATTAATGATAATGTGTCACAGGTATTCATATTCCACATTTTATCTTCTACTGTCAATTCATCTAACAGTGGGCCAATAAGCAGCATAGAAATCTTCTGCCTTTAATACATTTTTTCTTACTGACAGCTAAAGTAACATTGATTTACTCCTATATATTATATGAGCACTTGAAATGTTTATACAATGCATACTTTAAGATTGAATATAGAAGAGATGTTTTGACATAAATGGGACTGAAACCATAAAAATTTTTACACTGAAAATTAATATACCTTTGAGTTATGGCTCATTGTGCTCTAAAAAGTGACTTGCCTAGATTGAATTACTCCTTTACAGATGAGACACCAAGAAGTTAATGTTTTATTCAGTAAGAATGAACAATTTGCTATCTGTCGCTTAGCCAAGTACTAGAATTACAAAAATAAATTAATAAATAAGATAGATACAGACTTTTTTCCCATCAAGGAGCTCAAAGTAAGAGAAACTAGCACAGATAAATGTACTATAATAGATACATGGGGAAAAGCATTATATCATAGTAGTAATGATACTGCAAAATAAAAAGAAGTATGTATCTCAACCTGCAGGTTTCCAGCTTGGCTTTCTGGAGGAAGTAATTCTTTACTTGCATCATGCACAATAATTATTAGTCATTATTTTTATTTTTGTAACACATAATTTATAATTATTAAAAGGTTAGACTACAGGATACTTCTGCTAAAAGAAATATTATTTATCTGAACTTCAAGTTTAAATAGGTACTCTGTATTTTAATTAACACTGGCAACCCATATATTCTACCTACTAGGGAAATAATACCATATAATATTATTTTAACATTTTATCTCTTCTGCAGCAGTTAAAGTTGTTAAGACTGAACCAAGTATTAAAATCAATAAAATATTAATCTCCATGTCTAGGAAGGCATATATAGTATTTGAAAAGTGCAATGAAGTGAAACAATTTTTTTTTTTTTGAGACAGTCTTGCTCTGTCACCAGGCCCCCAGCTGGAGTGCAGTGGGGCAACCTCGGCCTCCCGGGTTTAAGCAATTCTCCTGCTTCAGCCTCCCGAGTAGCTGGGACTACAGGTGCACACCACCACGCCCAGCTAATTTTTATATTTTTTAGTAGAGACGGGGTTTCACCATGTTGGCCAGGATGGTCTCGATGTCTTGACCTTGTGATCCGCCTGCCTTGGCCTCTCAAAGTGCTGGGATTACAGGAATGAGCCACCACACCAGGCTGAAATATTTTTTAAAATAGTTTAAAGGGAAGTACTTTGGGGGTATGCTTTTTGAAGAACCAGAAAGACACCAAATTTATCTCCCAGTCTGCAAGAAAATGGTAGCTGAAGGATTTAGCACCTTCCATTTTTTCTATGAAGAAATTCAGGATTCATTTCTTGTCAAGTTTCCTTTGAGTGGTTTGATATTCTATATTATATTAAACCAGGGAATACAGTTTACAGAGAACACAGTGGAAAAACATTGGAGGAAGCTAGCAGGGAAATTGGATAAGCAAAATAGACAGTCTCAGAATAATATGCATGCAACACTAGAAATCAATGGGGCTTTTTAAAATTTAGGCTATTACAATAAAAGTGCAGGAACATTAAAGAAGATGTGTTGTATGGATTTAAATTCCAAGCAGTACCTGATAGAGTGGCATGGCTGGTGATTATGTAAACTGAGATCAGAAGAGTTAATGTCAGCAATCTGGTAAAACTAGACATTTTTCTGCTGTTCTATTGCTATAAATTAGCTTGATCAGAGAACCACATGATTGCAGACTTTGTATGAAGGTGCTGAGGTAAGTGCATGGAAAGTTTCCAAATTTGCAGAGGCCGTATCTGCAAGTACTGTAGTCTAGCCAGACTCCAACTTCATTATTCTGTTGGCAAAATCAGTATGCCACATACTAAAGTATTTACTGAATTATTTCCAGCATTCTCTTTAGTTAATGAATCATTAAAAATATTGTTTCATTTATATACAAACTTCTTTGACACTCTCCTTCTCTTGTCTTTTAAATATACAAATATGTGTATTTTGGTTACCCATTATATAAACCATTTCTGATTCTATAGTGTCCCAATATCCTAGAATCATAAAAATGGAAAAATGTGAAAAACTTAGAGAATATCCAAGTTTAAAATCTAAGTTTAATATATTTAAAGATATATTAAATATATATTTATTTAAATGAGTTTAAATATATTTAAATGACATATAATATACTTTAAATTTCCAAATGAAGATACAGAAACTAAAAACCTTAAGTAATTTGTTCAAAGTTAAACAAAACTCCTAGATAATCTGATCTCCTAAATGCTAATTCACTGAATCTCCACAATATGCTTCCTTCTCTTCTTATTGAGTTCTGTTCCTCAGTCCCTACTTAGTACACAATGGCAGGTAGATGTATGACTAAAACACACACTCTGCTATGAGACTCTTGGGTTCTAATCCCAACCATACTTCGTAGACTAAGAACCTTAGACAAATTACTTCAGTCTTCTGAGCAGAAAAAGCATTGTCACACAAATGAATCTCAGTAAAGTACCTTGTAGGTGTACATGAATTCTGAAGTACAGGCGGAAGAATACTAAATCTGATAGAAAAGTTAGAGAAGATTTACACAAGTAACAATTTAAGTGATACCTAACAAAATTGCTCAGGTCAGGAGTTAGCAAACTACTCTTTTTAATGGCTCACAAGCTAAGAATATCTTTTACTATTTAAATGGTTGGGGAAAAAATCAAAATAATATTTTGTGACATATTATTTATGATATTCACATGTCAGTGTTCATCAATAAAATTTTATTAGAACATAGTCTTATACATTAACTTACATATTAATAGCTGTTTTCATGCTAAACAGCAAACTGTTGCAAAATATCTACAATATTTACTATCTGGTCCTTTAAAGAAAATGTTTGCAGAACTCTGGTTTAGAGAAATGCTACTCAAAGTGCCAGTGTACACTGAGTTAATAAGCTTGTGTCAGTGTGTTAATTAATGTAAAACTTCTTATATCAGAAATCTTGCTATGAAAAGGAGTGAGGAGTCAGGGGAGCAACTTAACCCATACCCATGTGCTTTGTCATGTGGTGGAAGTACATTCTCTCTAAATTGTTTTATCTTGTCACAGACAGAGAGCTAACAGTTTGAGCACCTCTTAGCAGTCCACAAGTGACTTATTGAATACTACCATTTCAAGGTTTACCAGATATAACAGCAGTGGATATCTGACCCAGACGGATAAGACTGTGTATAATAAAGATGCACGTCTTAACATTAGTTGAGAAATGATGATAATTTTGATATTTGCTTTTACATGTAAATGGTTTGGGGTTTAAATATAGGTCTAAACTATAATATTTGAAAATATCATATGTAAATGTTGAAGGTTTATAAGAAACAGGCTCATATAGAGGAAAATTTAATAATATAGTAAGTAAAAAAATCACCAAATGTCTATACACAGTTTCCTACAGTGTGCCAGTCAAAGAAAAAGCTAACTTTGGAGAGTGAAAAAGCACACTATGGATTTAAAAATTGGCATAAAGGGCTTGGTATAATCAATTATCTTCAGAGATTTAGCAATTATGACTAGTAGCTTCAGCTTATTTTAACATGTCTTTTTAAATCAACTTTATGAGCTCTTGAAAATCAAAGATAGGCCCAGTTTGAAATAAGATACTCAATTTGTAATATTTTGAATCTTATGGCTTCAAAATTTCAGCAGCATTAATTCTATAAATTCTTTATCCTTTGTTGATAGCACATTTAATTTTAGTTGGCTATTTTGCTAAGAACAATGTGATGAAATTGGAAAGCAATTTCTTCAAAAATTACCATTACTGTCTATACGGTTCTCTAATTTTGAACCCCAAAGTCGGTAACATTAAATATCAGTTTTTACATACTCTATTAAGATTCTCCAATCTTACTACTTTTTGAAAAATCTTCATTAATTTTAACAAGTTTTAAATTAAGTTATCACTTTTCTCTTTTAAATATTAAAAATCTTTTTCATTGTTGTTATTTTATTCTATCCTCTTGTAGACAAAATAGGTAAAATGAGTTTATTCGTTTTCATGATTTTAATTGCCTGTCATTTTGGGGGGATAAGATCCATATTATTATATCTTTAAAAGTAAACTATTCCCTGAAATGCACATTTTGAAATAATATTAGATACATTTTCATTGTATTTTTGCCTGCTACTTCACAGTATCTGTTATTACTTTTTAAAGAAAATAATCTTCTGTAGCAATAAGATGTCCTTAGAGCACAGAAGTCTTGTCATGAGTAAGACAAATAGTCTGGGTCCAGGTTAACAAATGTATGTGTAAACATAGGATAGATATCAAAGATGATAAGGTACTGCTGTTCTGTCTGAAAGACTGTTGCAGACCTAATTCAAAGGGGAAAGAGAGGGAATGAGTCAGTAGAAGTACTGTCTGCTTCAGGAGATACTTCTGTAATATAACTTCTGGAAGATAGTTATAAAACATGACCTTTCACTAATATATTTTTGCATGTATTTTCTTAATAATGCAACCTTTGAAATGACATGTTATATCTGATGAATATAATGCCGAGTGACAGAATACAGGTACAGAAAATCACATACAGTATGATTCCATTTATCTGTGGTTCTAGAACAGAAAAAAATGAATCTGCCATGAAAAATACAGACAGATTTTTAATGGTTGCCTCTTTGGGGAATTGACTAGGGAACATGAGGAGATTTTTAAGAAGATGAAAATGGTCTACATATTAATGATTGTGTGGGTAAAAGAATATACATTTGTTAAAACACAATAAATTATATTAAGATCTGTTCATTTGACTACAAGCACATTTTAACTTAAAAATCAAACTGTAAATCAATATTGAACTCTAGCTAGAAGCTTTGCTTTCTTTGTTGTAATTTCATAACTCTTTTAATATGTGCACATTGTAGACTTGAACAAATGAATCAATATATTAAGGATAGTAAGAAACAGATTTCTCACTATGGTAGAAGGTAGTTGCAAATATGGAAGGTAAAAGTATAGGCTGTATGTAGTACATGGTATTAAATCAGAATTGGATTAGAAGCAGTGACATACTAGTAGCAATGAGCACAAATAACACCAAGCTATTGGTTTCTAAGTACCATTCTCTAACAGAGACATTAGTTTTGGGGGGCAGGAAAATACTCATTTCAGAGCTACAACAGGAAGAATATTCTTAAATTGAGTACTAAATATCTCAGTTATGAGGGGACATTTAATCTGATAAATTAAAGATGAAAAAGTCATATAGTCATATAAATACATAATAAGAATAACTCATGTGCCAAGGCCACAGGCAGTGGCATTAAATAAAATTTTTTCCTGGATACTTACTTCCTATTATACGAAGACATCTGCTCTGGGATCCAGCTCTACTGAGTTAGAAGAGTGGAGTGGGGACCAAATTTGTATCCAGAATACAACTAAGATCTCAGTCTGATCCTACGATGTTTTGAGCAGGTCATTTTATCATGTCTGCCTAAAAAATAGTGTCAGCTGTTTACAGGTATGTATTTTAATGAAATAAATATAATAATATTTATATTTATATAGTACTAACAATATACCCAGCACTGTTCTTAGCACATTTTCTCTTTTAAGGAATACTCGATTTTCACAATAACACATGAATTAGGTACTATTATCCACAATTTATTAATGGAAATCTAGAGCACAGATAAATTAAATAGCTCATTCACAGTCACACAGTAAATGGTTTATTAGGATTTGAGCCCAGATGTTTAATACAGAGGCTGTATTCTGAACCAATTTACTATATACGAGAGTATGTACCATGTGAATTTACTCCACAATAAGATCTTTGTTGCTATTGATTAGCAATTACACAAAGAGGTTGGTAGGTCATTAGTCCTCATTTTTACTCTTATTTGCATTTCTCTACATATTTTGTATCTCCCAACTAATTGAAACCCTCAATCAGCAGTGGTATAAACCAGCATCACTGTTATGATTGCGGCCATGAGGAAAAAAAGTAAAAAGTGTGAGATTACATAGCAGAACTTCTTTTCTTGTCACAAACCTCTGCCTCTATCCTACTATAAATGTGCAATTAACGATTTTTGAAATGTCAATAAACAAAAAATCCAAAATGTAAATATTTATGAATTTTTTTTTTCTTATAAAAATGTAGCCACTTCCTGAATTATCTTTCTCTCACCCTGCATGGCTCTTAATGATAAGTAAGATACTACACATTTTCTTGATCTCTCGAGCACTTGTTTTAGAAATTGTTTTAAAAATATGATCTAAAAAATACTCATTCCAAAAATATATAATCATTATTTTTTCTTTATATAAATTATATGTACACACACACACACACACACACACATATTCTGTTTATTTTAAGAATAATATCTTTTAGTTCTGTCCATGAATGTAATATTGCAGCAAGATGTCACTGTTAAGAAACTAATTTTTCAACCTATTTCCCATATGCAGTTTTTTGTGGGTGGTTAACTGATCACTTCTCAACTGTAATTTTGAGCTCCACTGAACTGTTATGATGTTCCATTTTAAAACAGAACATATGTGAACAAAACTGTTCCCATTATGCTTGACTGATGCTCCTGATTGTGTTCTAAATCCACAACTCTGCCTCTAGTTATGAGCTAATAACTTTGATCATTTAGATAAAGTCCAATCTCCAAATCCAGTCCTGTTTGTGTGTAGAAAAGCAAGCAAAAATGCATTTGCCATTATACACTGTATTTTCTTTTCCCTTTCAGTTTAACAAGATGCTATAGTTGAAGTTGTATGAAGATTTTGACATTAATCTAAACTGCATTATACCCAGCTTTCTTATGAGCACAAACATATTTAACTAATTGTGTCATATTTTAATATATTATTAAATATTTGCTCCAGTCAGAGTAATGATTTGTATACATTATACAGAGGGATAACAGACTTTACATAACAAATACCTTAAGTTCACCCTTTATCTTAATCAAAATATATATCCTGGCACAAACTGAAATTGTTTTCTTTAAATATGAAATGCTTCCTTAATAAACAGAAACATATTTATGATGTTGCATCATACACATCCTTGTACTATTACACTATTTTTTGGAGGGGGGCAACGGGAACACTGGTGTTAATGTAAGGTAAAGGTATTTATACAGTCTTCTTTAAATGTTTAACTGATGCCTACGCTATAATTTAAATCAGTAGAGAGATAATAAAATTATGTTTCCAGACATGCAAATATTACTTTATCAATAAAATTGAATATTACTTTAAAAATGTTTAAACTACTCAAAGATCTGGAATTGACAGTATAAAGCTGACATGTTATCTCTTTATGATTTGTAAGGCAGAAAGAATTTCAAAATATTAAACTCCTATAAAATATTTTCATTATTAAAATGTATTTGAATAAACATAATTTTATGATTTTATATTTTAAATAATTTGTGTAATCAATTACAACTTATATATCCCTTAACTAATGTAAGAAATTTAGAACGTTGATTCAGAAAAAAAATATACCTTAGTCTTACGCAAACTAAGATATTATACCACCATTATTTTTATGCTTTGGTAAAATCAAGAAAAATCTATAAATCTTTTCCTAAAAGCAAATTAAAACACTATAAAACACACAGATATTCATTTTGACAGAAATTTTACATTTATAAACCTCTATAGTTAAAATCAAATTTTAAAGCTTCTCTAAATAATATTTTAAAACACTGTGTGTCTTGTGCTTTCCCTCTTACTATATACTAGGGGAAACAAGAGCAGTGACATAGCAGTTTTTTCTTTGATAGAAGTGTTTCCTTAGAAAACCCAACAAATATAAGAAAATGTTATGTTTTTTTTTTCTGTTGGAAATTCTTGATATCTCTAATTTCAAATACATGTAAACCTTTAACATATAAAATTATTTGTAGAAAACCTACTGAAGCAGTGGCTTATCCTTAGATCACAGGAAATGTTACTCCATACTTTGTCCCCCCTTTTGTGTTAGATCTGTTTGTCTATAGCTGATACTTTTAGAATGTGTACATTTTTTATGATGAAAAATGAAGGGAAAGATAGAGGGAGAGGAAGAAAAGAAGTGGAAATTTGAGTAAGCCAGTTAAGAGACAGAAATGAAGACAGTTAAAGTTCAATATTTAAGGTGGATTTTGCCTTTTTTGCATGATGAGAAGGCACATGGGAAGTAAAATTAATTTTTATGAGAGAGGAACATACACACACAGAGAGAGAAAGAGAAATAGACACTCTGTAGCTGATTTGAACAAAAATTTTGATCCTTCACAATTATGCAAAAATTTCATGTTAAGAGTTGGTGCTTATTCATCTTCCCAGTAAAGAAAAAGAAAGAGGGAGGTCTTCCCTATTAAATCAACTGATTTTTCTTCTATGTTAACCAGACACGTATTTCCCTGTGGGTTTATTTTCTTCAATTTTGTTTTAAAGTATGTTTCAAATAAACAATTTTGATTGTATCAAAAAGTTCTAAGAAGTGGCTACTGCAAATTTACATGTTCTTGTTGCAGTCACGCTGACTGGAAAGATAAGTTCAAGAATGATAACAAAAGAGCAAGTGCTGGAAGGTAACACAAATTAATCAGTGGGTTATCCATTAGAGACTGGCTGACAAGTCAGAAGCAAAAGTATCTCTGTGTCCATCTTTGATTCTCAATCTAAGTTCAAGTTGCCCCCGTCTACTGACCTGAGAAATCAACGGTTCCCATGACAAGTAGAATTTGTGGACAGAAAATATATTTAAAAGACAATTTTGTATATATAAACAAGACCAAGAAAAGTGATTATAACATGTTGATGAATAACACAACAAAGTTTATCCTGAAAAGACAATGTGGAAGGAGAGCTTTTAGTCTTCAGGCTCAGCTGGAAAGACATTTATTATGGCTACATTTGTCTTAAACTTTCTCTAGTAAACAGAACAGTACCAAAAAATAGAAACAAAAACAAAATACAGAGAGGATATTTAATTGCCAATCCATGATTTGTCAGTCAGGGAAAGTTAATATAAACATATCATTTGGCTGCAGAGTCTTGGGACCTCTATTCATAAGGCAGAAATAGAAGAATTTTGAAAGATTTAATATGATATTTGGAGCACAGATTCAGTATTAACTTGACTTACCATTGGCGAGTTTGTCTCTAGTATGTATACACACAAGTAAGCATATTACTTCTGTTAAGACTATTAGTCCGTGGCAGGAAAAAAATGCCTCAACAGAATGTCAGTGGAAGCTCCAGGACTGTTAAAGTTCACCAGCAGAGACAAAGAACACACTTATATTTAGATAAAGTAAAAATTTGCACTGATGTAGCTTGCTGAAATAAGAAAGTACCCAAGGTGGACATCAGTAGCAGAAGAGTGTGAGAGGTCATCTCAAAAGTCTGGACGTCTACTAGAAGATTCTGAAGGGGGATTAGGAAAGTGGGGTCAAGTTTTGGACTGATTGCTATCAAGAAATGGTGGGAAATTTGGTGACTGAATATTTCAATAATGTGATAGATCTCCATAGGTTTCCTCCTATGTTTACCCTGTGTTTCATTATATCAGCATACCCCATGTTTTTATTTCAGTAACCTCTATAATATAAAGAAGCATCATATTATTTCCCTTTATTAACAAAGTAAATGAGCCTAACACTGAAATCAAATTGATATCATTTGGTATTCACTTTCAAAATAAATGCCTGAAAATATAAATAGAGTTCTTTATATTGCTGTTGCTTTTTTACAAGCTGCTTTTGATGTGGACACAGCCACATCTTTGTGCCAAATCTTTCAGTAGCAAGCCACTAGTGGCTAACCACTTGGGAAGTTTTCTCCCTGCAGGAATGGAGTTTGCTTCTGGAGAATGTTGCTTTCCATTAGTGTATTACGTGGAGCCAAAGACCCATCTGAAGCAGGCATAGAGGGGTAGAGAAAGGCCAGAAATATGATACAGTGGAGAAATATTTATAGGAGAGTCATTCCAAATTAGAAGGAAAAGCAAAACGTGTGAATTGTTTTTTCCCCAGCAATGTCAAAGTCAGTTTCTTGAAAAATATGAAAATATGACTGCAAAGAATAACATATATATGTGTGTGTGTGTGTGTGTGTGTGAGAGAGAGAGACTTTTATAGCACTGAAGATGAAACTCATCTACAAGTTAACACATTACAATATATTCTATTCTTTGAAAATCAGATTTTATATGATATAGCAATGTTATATGTTTGTAACACATGGGATTTATGATATTAGACTGTTATGACTTCTAAAAAACTTCAGTAAATGTATACGTACATAGATATATTTTAAATATCTTATTTGAAATTTATGTATTTAGGAACAGTCAAAATGTAAAATGGTAAAAAGTTGTGTTTAATTATGTTATTACAACCTCCTAATGTGGTTCCAGTGCTGATTTGAGAGAAAAAATAAAACTGCCTACTGCATATGCTCAGCAATAAATTTTGATGTTTAAAAATATGAACTGCTTTTAGAGGCACTTTCACTTCAATATACCAACATTAAAAACCAAATACATACCAAATTGTGTTTTCCACAAACCATGTCCTACCAAGAGAATACTAAAAAATCAAGTAAAACCATATTTCACTTTATCTCTAAATCAAAGTCAGCTGTGTGAATTTAAATAATTTATAAATAAAATATGCATAAAAAGCCCTTGAGCCAAGTTTTACTCTGAAACAATCTGAAACAAGCAAGATTTCAGCCTCAAAGTTTCCTGTAAACAAAGTGTGGAAGAATATAGCACTTTAAACCCAAGATAACAATAATTTACTATTTGTCTTAATAAAGATTTCCAAGTTGTTTCACATTAGCAGTTAATAGAATATACACACAACAAGAAATATTTACCTATCATAAATATAATAGCTTTGAAATAAAATAATAAAATAATCTAATTTTCCCTTTAGCTACTATCTTGGTCCAAAAGGTTTAAACACATTTTCTTTATATTAAGATAGTTATTTTCCATCATTTTGCTATGCGATGTTAAATATAGAAGTAGATAATGCCACTTCCATATTTTAGGAGTATACAAGGTCAACCTAAATATGTAACGTGTCTATTGCTAACTGGAAAGTAACTTTTATATTTACGTTTATAATGCAAACTCATGGTTAAATCACAGTATTTGACATTTTGAGATATATAAACAGTTTTAAATATCTTTTGATCACAAACAAATAAATACATGTACATATTAAGAAATGTGTGTTAACATGTAAGTATAATATATATGTAATATGTATACATGTGTATATTAACATATATACCTATTTGGAGGTATATATGTGTATATATAATATATGTACTTATTAAAATATATATTTTTGCAAATCTATTTGAAGATGAACACATTTTATATAATCTAAAATACATAATGAGTTTCTCAGAGCATGTGTGATCAAACTTTCTGTTACAGACAAAAGTGGGAAAGTAGAAACCATGTAGTCTACTAAGAGGACCCATTAGAGGCAGATCTTGCCCAGGATGTCAAGACTGCAGTGAGCTGTGGCAGAGCCACTGCACTCCAATCTAGGTGACAGACTGAGACCTTGTCCCTAAAAAAATAAGTAAGTATGACTGCGCATAGTGGCTCATGCATGTACTCCTAAAAATTTGAGATGCCAAGGTGGATGAACTTCTTGAGGCCCAGAGTTCAAGATCAGCATGGGCAAGATAGTAAGACCTTGTCTCTACAACGTTTTTTTTAAATTAGTAGAGTATGGTGGTATGCTCCTGTAGTCCTAGCTACTCAGAAGATAGAGGCAAGAGAATCACTTGAACCTAGGAGTTCCAGGCTGCAGTGAGTTAGGATCACACCACTGTACCACTATAGCAAGGGCGAGAGAGAGAGACCAAGTCTCAAAAAAAAAAAAAAAAAAAAAAAAAAGTAAATAATTAAAAAATAAATTAAGAAGAGAAGTTAGTATTTTACACTGAATGAAAATGATATCTCAGTATATCAGAATATGTAACACATCATGAAATAACTTTGAGGAATTTATAGCATAGGTAAATAATATTAACATATAATAAAGACACAATTGTGTTACTGATCACAACTTCGTCTTTTAGAAACTAGAAAACAAACAGCAAATAAAACCTAAACTAAGTTAAAAAAATGAATTTCACAATAAAAATAAATAATATGTAAAACACAAAGCCTACCAAGAAAAATCAGTGAAACAAAAAGGTATCTTTGCGAAGAATAACAAAATTGATAAACCACTAGCTAGCATTCAGAAAAAAAATAGAGAATGTAAATTACGAATGTCAGGTGAAAGGTGACATCTCTGAAAATTCTAAGGATATTAATACAAGAATATAGAAATATAATGAACAACCTCCTTCCTATTTATTGGACATCTTAGATTAAATGAACATGTTTCTTTAACTATCAAACTATCAATGTTCACTCAAGAAATAGATCACCTGATTAAAACTGTATCTATTAAATAATTTGTATTTATACTTAAAAACCTGCCCACAAAGAAGATTCCAGGACTAGATGGCATTACTGGTAGGTTACCAAACCTTTGGAAAAAGACATAATACTAATACATCTTCAAAAAACTGAAAATGAGGGAATGCTTCCCAACTCATTGATGGAGCCAACATGATCCTGAAAACAAAACAAAAGACTGCTTAGAGTAATGTCAGCAAGATGGCTGAATAGGAGTTTTCATCATTCACCTCACCACATGGGCATCCCCCTCCGCCAGTGATTTCTCTTATGTGAGAGCTTACAAAGCACTAGTTTCCCCAAGCATGCAAAGTGGTGCCCAAGAAACCAATTTTCTTTGCGCACCACTCCGAAGACTGAGGAAATCTGAAAGCCTCAGTTTGAGAACAACTGAGAAAAGGGAAAAGGGGTTCACAACCACCAGGGCATGGAATTCAACCATGGACAATTGTTTCTAATAACCAACTTTCAAATTCAACCAACAGGCGAGGCACGGTGGCTCATGCCTGCAATCTCAGCACTTTGGGAGCCGGCTTGGGTGGATCACCTGAGATCGGGAGTTAGAGACTAGCCTGGCCAACATAGTGAAGCTACATTTCTACTTAAAATACAAAATAAATAAATAACTGAGCATGGTGGCACAAGCCTGTAGTCCCAGATACACGGGAGGCTGAGGCAGGACAATTGCTTGAACCTGGGATGCAGAGGTCACAGTAGACTAGATCGTGCCACTGCACTCCAGCCTGGGCAATAGAGTGAGACTCTGTCTCAAAGAAAGTAGATAAATAAAATAAAAAACAAACTCTGCAAAAAAAGCTGCATATGAATTTCATAGATCACACATCACCTGCTGACCCCCTTCACCCAATTTGCCCGTGAATGTCCCGAGCTCTCTGGCTGCCATTCACATGCAGTGTGAAAATAGGAAGACTTTTGAAAAATACAAAAGTAAGTAGGAATTAAACGAAAGATTTCTAAACAATCAGTGGATCAAAAAAATAAAAGTAAAATTAAAAATGTCAAGACAAAAATGGAAACACATCATAAATCTTGTGGGAGGCAGAAAAAGCCATTCTAAGAGTAAATTTATGGTGATAAAAATCTGCTTTAAAATAAAAGACCCCAAATAAACAATCTAACTTTACACTTAAAGGAAATAGGGGAAAAACTAAGCCTGTATTTAGTAGAATAAATAAAATAATAAAGATTAGAGCAGAAATAAATAAAATAGAAACTATAAAAATAAATACGAAGATAATCAAAATTGAGTTGGTTTTTCTGAAAGAATGAACAAAATTGGCAGACCTTTAGAGAAGACTCAAATTAATAAAATTATAGATGAAAGAGTGTTACAAGTGATACTACAGAAATGCAAAGTGTCATAAGAGACTACTATAAACAGTTATGTAACAACAAACTGGATAACCCAGAAGAAATAATTAAATTCCTTGAAATGGAAACTACCAAGACTGAATCACAAAAAATAGAAAATCTGACATATCAATAATGATATGTCAGAGGAGATTGAATCAAAAAACCAAATTACCTCATTAAAAATGGGCAGTGGATCTAAACAGACATTTCTCCAAAGCAGAAATAGAAATGGTCAATAGGTATATGAAAAGGTGCTCAACGTTACTAATTATCACAGAAATCCAAATCAAACCAAGATATCACTTCACACCTTTTATAATGTCTATTATCATAAAAGTCAAGATAATATGTTGATGAAGATATGGAAAAAAGAGAACGCTTGTATACTGTTAGTGGGAATGTAAATGAGCATAGCCATTATGGAAAACAGTATGGAGGTTTTCAAAAAACTGAAAATATTATATAACTCAGCAATCTTACTTCTGGTTACATAATCAAAGGAAACAAAATCAATATCTCAAAGAGATGTCTCTACTATATTAATTTCAGCATATGGAAACAAAAGTCCATCAATAGATGAATGTATGAAGAAAATGTGGTATGTAAATACCATTGTCACTTGCACACGTGTGTACCTAAAGGTACTTATTTTGCTAAGTGAAATAAACCAAAGAAAGACAAATACTGCAAGATCTCACTTATATGTGGAATCTAAAAGAATAAAACTCATAAAAATAAAGAACAGAATGGGAGTTTCTAGGGCTTAGGAGGTCAGGGAAATGGAGAAAGATGTTGATCAAAAGGTACAAAGTTTTTGTTATGCAGGTTGAATAAGTTCTGGAGACTCTGTGTGTAGTATAATTACTATAGCTAACAATACCAAACTGTATATTAAAATTTGCTAAGGTAATAGAGCTTAAGTGTTCTACACTCACACACACACACACACACACACACACACACACACACACACACATTGTAGTTATGTGAGGTGTTGGGTATGTATATTAGCTTAATCATAATGATAATTTTAAAATGTATGTGCATTCAAAAACTCACATTTTACACCATCAGTAAATCCAATATTTATTTGTCAAGTATATCTTGATAAAGCTAGAGAATTTCTTTTTTAAGTGGATATTTTTAGGAATGCTGGAAATGGTCTGTATCTGGGATCAACAAGCTGCAGCTCATGAGACAAATTAGAAACATTACCCACTGTTGTACTGGAACAAAGAAATGTCCAATCGTTTACATATTGCCCATAGATACTTTTGCACTACAACAGTGTTGAGTAGTTGCAACACAGATTTGCTGGACTAAAGAAAAAAATATTTGGCCTTTTATAGAAAAATTTTTCAGTGCTTCATCAACATTTTTGTCTGTGTTGTGAATATATGCATATGAATAGGTAAAATTTATTGAGCTGTACACATTTCTGCACCATATTGTGTATAAATTATACTCTATAAAGAAGTATAAAAATAAAAAATAACTCAAAAAGTAAGTAAATAAAACCAAAGACTTCACAAGAAAATTAAACTACTGACTACTGCTTGAAAAGAGAAGCAAAATTTTTAAAGTTTTAGCAAACTTAATCTCAAAATATATCCAAATGATAATATATCATGACTAATGGTATTTCTACCAAGAGTGGAATTTGGTTTTACATTTGAAAATAGAGTAATTATAATTTACAATATTAACCAATTAAAAAAAAAGATCATCACAATAGACTTTTTTTTTTTTTTTTTTTTTTTGAGAAACAAAGCCATTGACAAACTTTAACATACATCCTTGGAAAAAACACAAAAACAAAAACAAAAATGCTCAGCAAACCACAACTACTTTTGCACCAACCTAATAGTAAAAAAAGGAACTTCTTCAGCTTAAAATTATACCTAATTGTGAAAGACTGAATAATTTAAATATTATACTTAAATGATACTTAAAAATGACTTAAAATCTTTAGTACACAAAGCCTTTCTGCTCTTTCTACTTAAATTTGACAATATGGTGAAGGTTCTAGGAAGTTCAATGAAACAAGAAAACAAAATAAAACAAACATGCATAGTGTTTAAAGGGAAATGTATTCACTCATGATATAATTATGTAGAAAATCAATGCAATTTACTAAACAGCTACTAGAATTACACAAGATCAATGTACAGTAATCAATTTTATTATTATCTACAAACAACAAACACATGTAACATGAAATTTATAAAATAATATTGTATTACTATCATTTTTTTTTAATTTAGAGATAAATCTGGCTAAGCATGCAAAAGACTCATTGAAAACAACAAAACATTACTGAGTGCAATTAAAGAAGATCTAATTAAGTGATGAGATGTATCCTGCTCATTGGTTGAGATACTCAAAATTGTTTAAGTGCCAATTCTTCCCAATAGACTTATAGTTTCAACATGATCTCTATTAAAATCCCATCATACTTTATTGTAGAAATAGAAAAATCAATTGTAAAACTTACATGGAAATGCAAGGGACCTAGACTAGCCAAAACAACTTCGGAAAATGGCAGATTTGGAGGAGTAGCACTGCCTTATAGACTCACTCTAAAGCTACAATGATCAAGAAAAAGAGGTATTAGCATAATGATAGATCCATAAATCAATGAACCCAGCAGAGAATTCAGGAATAGGTCAACAATGACATTTAAAAAATGCATGTTTTAGAACCCTTTGTTGAAGAAGGTCTTCTCTTCCCAGATCGTTTGCATCTTTGGAAAGGTTATTCTTCAACAAATAATGCTGAAAAAAGTGGCTTATCTGTATGTGAAAAATATTTGTTGTATACCTTACAACATTAAACAATCTTCTGAAACTGGATTGTGTATTGAAATGTAAGATATAACACTATTTAACTTCTAAACAAAAACATAAAAGAAAAGCTTTGTGACCTTGGTCAGGTAGGTATCTTAAATATTGTGCAAATGTGCATCAAAACTTTAATCCATAAAAGACTAAATTTTAAAATTGGATTTTAGCAAAATTAAACCTTCTGCTCTTTAAAAGACACTCAAAAAAGAACAAAAAGATCAGCCACAGACTTGGAGAAACACTTAAAAATAATATATCTGATAATGGTATTTTGTCCAGAACATATATAAATTTAATTTTAAAACTCAATAATTAGAAAAAAAAAAAAAACTGAGAAAGGTTTTGAGCTCTCACTTTACCAAAAGAAGATGACAAAAAAACACATGATATTGCATTAAAAATACAAATTAAGGCCACAATGTTATACTGCAACACATTTTTAAAATGGCTGAAGTGAAAAAGGCTAACTGTACCAAATGTTATAAGGATACAGAGGAAATGGATTTTTCAAATATTGTTGGTATAAATATAACATGATATGACTGGAAGAGTTTGGCAGTTATTACAAAGTTAAACACGCACTTACCATATGGCCCAGAAATCCCACTTTTAGCAAAGTGTTAATTTATATTCACACAAAAGCCTATATATGAATGCTAGACAGGAGTTTTACTGATAATTACCAAAGAATGTTAAGTAAGCAAGACTAATATAATGGTGACATATCTATTTACTGGAATACTTGTCAGTAACAATTAAAAAAGACACTTTGATATATTATACGACATGAATGAATCATTAAAAATTATGCTGAATAAAAGAAGCCAGTCTAAAGTGAATATTTACTTTGTGGTTTCATTTATAAAATACTATAAATTCCAAACCTATCTGTACTGACATAATGCTGATCAGTGATTGCATGGATTAGGAGGCAGATGAGCAGGGGTGAAAGGAAGGATTTACAAAGAAACATGAAATCACTTTTGAGGATTATAGATATGGTCATTATGTTGATTGTACATGGGTTTCAGAGGATTATACATCTATCAACATGTTTTCATATTACACACTTTAAATACATGTGATCAACAATATATAAATTATACCCAATTAAAGTTATTAAGCTTTTAGAAAAAAATTACAAAATGCTATTGCTTAGATGTCAAAATATTTTTTATTGAATTGCTCAGATGATTTTAAATGTGTCTAAGCCAGAACACACACAGAAATTATTGATTTTTATTTTTTTTCATAAAACTCCCTCATGCAGTCCTTGAATATATTCTCTTAAGAGATGATTGCTAGACCCTTACTGTATGTTAGTGGAGACCAACTACAAACATATGTCAGGTAATCCTCCACCTAGAAATGACTATCATGTTTTTTTGTAATGCTAGAGAAACATACAGATATAAAAGGGGCTGCATGGTAGCTCACTAAATAAACATAAATGATATAAACTGGAGGGAGCAATGTGAGGCATTCAGGTGGGTTTAGGGAGTTCAACCATACATCTGCAGTATATTTCTCTGCCTGTAGTTTCGATGACAGATCCCTCCAATGGTCTTCCATTGAAAGGATCATTGAATCATGTAATTCAAACTATATAGCTATTGCTATATAGTTTCATCTGGCTTGGAGAGAAGAATTATGTAATTCAAACTATATAGCAATAACTATATAACAATATCTATATAGTTTGGATTACATGATCCTCTCCAAGCCAAAGGAATACAAGATGCTTTGTTTCTTTGTTTTTGTTGTTGTTGTTGTTGTTGTTTAAATTTAGGGTAGCTTTGCTGTTTGGAAATAGGATGTAGAACCCTTAAGATTATAAAACTCCAGGGGAAGAAGGCCTGTTGCATGATGGGAGAGGATGATGGTAAATCTATGCCACCAATGGAGCTGAGACCACTTACTGGTACAGTAGTAATTGGGCTTGTGATCTTAGGGAAGTTTGAATAATTGCAGATTCTTGTGCCATCACCACACTGGTGGTATGGTCATGTGGATGAGCCCTAGATGATTGTGCAATAAATCCATCCCCATGAATATGTACTCAACTCTGGAAATAATTCTGGGAATTCAGAGTGAAAATTAAGGTTAATGGTGAAGACTCACACCAAGAAAACCTGATAACTAGCTGGGAAATAGATGAGAATAAGTGTTGCCTAAGTCAGACCCCCAGAATATTTTACTCAGGCTCTTGAAACAAGTGAACTTAAGTAATGCAGAAATGTGTCACATTATCACATATTTGCTTCTACATGTTGAAGTAACAAATGCAGTAAGTGATTGTACTTCTTTGCCAGTAAGAAAGAAGTTGCCCAAAAATCGGGTAAAGTGAAATTCCTAGAGGAAAAATGTTTGTTAATAGTTGGCAAGTGGATTATATTGGATCCTACCAGAAGGCAGCAGGTGGTGAAGGGGACACAAATGGTTACTGACTAGAACTGATAATTATTCCATTCTAGGTTTTTTATATTTTGTGGCAGAACCAGACATAGTGATAATAAATAAAGGATTGAACGTAGAAATAACCTATCAATTTGCTCACATGGATTTCTTTGCTGTGATCAAAGTATGCACTAGTGTACAAAGACAATTAGTGCATACTTTGTGCATACAGCTAATGCAACCTGCTATTACATAAACATCACAGACCTTATCACCCTTAGAACATTGGTCCCATTGTTTTTGTTGAAGATAACAGCACAATTAAACATTTTGATTAAAAAATATGGGGTATAAAAAGACTTGAAGGGATGCTTAAATGAACTAAATATTTTCAAAAAAGAAAGTCAGTATAGGAGGGATTTCACTGTCAATATTTTTAAAATTTTGGAAATGAGGTGGTAGAGAATGTGAGATATTACATAACTACACAACTTTATAACTTTTTCACCTCCCATAATTTGTCTTTTATTTCACCTGATTCACACATCAGGAGAGAGAAAGAAAGAGAGAGAGAGAGAGAGAGAGAGAGAGAGAGAGAGAGAGAGAGAAAGACAGAGAGAGAGAGACACAGAGAGAGAGAGAGAGAGAGAGAGAGGCACAAGATATGGTGTCCATACCAATCAATTTGCCTGGATGCATGCATTTCTAGAGTATCATCAGGGTGGATTATAACTTCCTCATAGTAGTTAAAATTAAGACTAAATTTGATATGGTCTTGTTATCAAGTTACAGGATCAGACCTGTAGTTATTTTCTAATCACGTGCTGCAACATTTTCCTGAAATTAGGCTGAAGAAGAAACCCTGATGAAACTGATGCACCTGTTCTCTGGGAAATCAGTATAATACTTCCGAACCAGACAATGCCACAAGGACAGAACAGCTATGAGTTGAAAAAGGTAATAAGTAGTCATAAAAAAAATTGTGGTGATTGGGAAGAAAGCATAAAAAGTAAATAAGGACCACCAGGCATATGGAAAGAATGTTTAAGTTGTTCTGGTGAGAGTATTTTAAAACATGAAAAAGAAATAGTCTTGGCTACTTCTCCATGCTGCTGCTATGGCTAGCTGATGCAGATAGAAGGGAAATCGAGCTCCTGAGGATTTACAGGCTTTGCCTAAAGACTGTGTCTGTTTAATTTGGAGAAAAGACCTGCAGAATCCTCTGAACACTGAACTAACAGATAGTAAGTTTGACCTACTATTTGGTTCACAATTTCTGGGGTATATTTATTAATTTGTTTCTTTTTCTGGTAACCTAAGAGAGAGAGAAAAATAATAACCTTATATTTGTAAGAGTGGAAATTCCTGAACAGCCAGGCATCTACAGCTTGTGTGACTATGAATCAAGATGACACATTGCTAAGACAGGTGTCTGAGTGTGATGGGAAGTGAATTTCCACCACATACCTGAGATATCATTTGTTTTACTCTTTCATCTACGCTGAATATAAATCACATAAAATGTTTTTATGGCAAACAGCAATGGAATCTGAATAGCTGAAAAGAGGAAACATAGTGATATGGTTATCTCATTCTTGCCATGTCTTCCTTTGACACATCAGATAAAACACTTTGAGAGGACTTATGGCACACTTAAACTGAGTTGAATTTTAGCGTAGAAAATTCCCAATCAATAGTCTCAAAGAGCACACAATATTTTGGTGCCTATTGGATACCTAACCTGTACCTGTGCCGCAAATGCCCAATGGCAACAATATATAAAGTGTTTTGAATAGCACTGACCCTACCAGCTCAGATTTAAATTGATAATTTTCTGAGCCAGTCTATAATTGCTCAGTTAAAAGAAATCATTATTTATATAGTTTGGATGTCTGTCCCCTCTAAATCTCATGTTGAAATGTAATCCCCAGTGTTTGGAGGTGGGTCCTGCTGAGAGGTGTTAGGCTCATGGGGTGGATTCCTCATAGATGGCTTAGCATCATCACCTTGGTGATGAGTGAATTCTCATTCTGATAGTTCAAGTGAGATCTGGTTGTTTAAAAGAGTCTAAGCCCACCCCTTTCTCTCTTGATCCCTCTCTCACCATGTTATGTGATTGCACCTGCTTCACCTTTCACCTGGAGTAAAATCTCCCTGAGGCCTAACCAGAAGCCAGGCAGATGCCAGCACCACACTTCCTGTACAGCCTGCAGAACTGTGAGCCAATAAAACCTCTCTTCTTTATAAATTACTCAGCCTCAGATATCCCTTCAGAGTAATGTGAGAATGGCCTAATACAATCACCATGATTTAAAAAAGAGATACTTGCTAACACTTATTTATGATATCACGTGAGAGACAATACTCTGAAAGATTAGTATGCCAATTTAAAAAGTGTGTCCAGCAGGTCATGGTGGCCCATGCCTATAATCCCAGCACTTTGAGAGGCTGGGGTGGGAGGATTGCCTGAGGCCAGGAGTTCAAGATCAGCCTGACCAACACAGGATGACCCCATTTGTCAGCATAAACTTGCAATTGCTTCTATCTTTTTCTTATTCTTCCAGAAATTGGTCACAGTAAAGCCAGAAGCACACTACTGCTATTTCATAATATTTTGTCTTTATAAAATTAGTATTTATAATGCATAAATCATCTATTTAAATAGGAAACATAATTTAGGAAGAAGATCAAATATGTAAGGCAAAGAGGTATAACGGAATTGAAAAATAAGCTTTAGGAACTAAGAGACAACATTTGCTTTCTGAGAGTAAGTTTTCTTATATGTGATGATGGGGATAATAATGAAATACATATTACAAAATTGTTAGAATTATTTGAGATACATAACTTTAAATTCAGGCTCTATAAGATGCTCGCTATTCAACCTTGGGCAGGTTATGAATACATAATTTATCTGCACTTTGGCTTCTTCATCTCTAAAATGGCAGCACAGTACTATTTATTATTAATTTAGTAATTTTCTTTAAAACACTTAAGAATAAGAAATTTAAAAAATAACTCTTTACAATTAGCTGGTTATGAAAAGATAAACAAGTAAGTTAGCCTAGCATGTTGGCTTCTCAGGAGGTTGAGGTAGGAGGATCACTTGAACCCAGTAGTTTGAGGCTGCAGTGAGCTATGATTGTGCAACTGTACTCCAACCTATGCAACAGAGAAAAACTCCATTTCATTAAAAAAATTATAAGTAAATAAAGCCCTATGCTTTGAACCAGTAACTACTATATATGGGCCTCATTTTCCTGTAGTCAGAGTAGATGGATCTAGGAATCAGGGCACGGAAATAGTCCTTCTTACTAATACACCTGAAGATCACCGAAATAAATGTTCTATTTCTCTGCCAGAAACTTTGGGTCTGACTGAAAAGAATGTTTCCACCAAAGTATATAATATTTACATTAAATTGGAAAGTTAAATTTACCTCATGGCTATTTTGGGTGTTTCATACTAATGAAACAGGATAGAGAAAGGGATTATTGTAATAGCTGTGGTAATTGATTCCAAGCAGCAACTGGAAATTGGCTTGCTGCCTGCCACGCAGTGAGGACAGGAAATGCTATGCCTGGAACTCAGAGGATTTACTGGATGCTTTCAAATAGCTAGCTCCCAGTTATCTCCAGTTTGGGTGGAGGTGAGCTACTGACAAAGGAAAGCTGGGAATCTTGCAACACTGGATGTTAGCATAGTAAAGAAAGGAAAAACGAAGCATTTGCTTCTATATTTACCCCAAGGATAAAGATGGATAGGTAGGAGAAAATACATTTTCCATACATAAATTTAAACTTTGAAGCACAACATGTTTTTAGAACAGAAGCAATAATTCCAGCACAGAGTGGTATTTAAAGGCCTTGTCCTGACATCAAACACAGATCTTTCAGATCCTGTACTTTTTATCTTTTTGAAGTCATTTCTTAAATTTTCTTTCCAAAATTATCCAATTTGTATAACAGCTGATATAGTTGTTAAAAATGTTACATAGAATAATACAAAATGGTGTTGAACAATGAGAACACATGGACACAGGGAGGGGAGCACTACACGCTGGGGTCCATTGGGGGAAAATGGGGGAGGAACGGGGAGGTGGGGAGGTGGGAAGAGGTAGCATGGGGAGAAATGACAGATACAGGTGAGGGGAAGGAAGGCAGCAACCACACTGCCATGTGTGTACTTATGCAACAATCTTGCATGTTCTTCACATGTACCCCCAAACCTAACATGCAATTAAAAAAAAAAGAATAATACAAAATGTCTGACCACTAAATACTTACAGTGGTCAGACTTAATAATAGTAAATAGTAATGAATAATAATTGAGTAAATAATAGCTTTTATATGTATTCCTATAAAATATTATCAGGTGACCATTAATTTGAATATGGAATCTGGAATGACAGAGATGGAGGCAGACTTACTGATAATTCATTTCTACTTCTCAATTTTACAGAAGAGAAAACCGAGCAAGAAAAATAAAAATAAAGAACTTTGTTTAAGATCAGAGTATTGAATAGAGATATAAAAGTATGGAAAACCAGTAACTGTATAAAATAATAAATATCAGCTTTATAAAATTTGGAATGTGGAAGCTAGTAGTCAGTAACTTGTAGGCCTAAAACAAATATGCAAAGATCACAGTAATAATCTTAATTTGTAGCCACAAGTTTAAAAGTTTGGTAAATCCACATAGTACACATTATAAACCAGCTTAGTATGCAAAAATTAAGAATGAGATTATCTCTTGAACTAGATTCAATGAGTCTAAAGAATAGTTATTGGCTCATTAGTTGACATTATTATTATACTTTCAGTTAAAGGGATCCTTAGGCAAGAGCTATGTGTACAGAAGTCTTGATGCAGTGTTTATCAAGAATTACTTATTTTAAGTTATCTTTTAATAAGCTTTTAAAGGTTTATAAGTAACAGTGTGTGTGTGATGGAGGGGCTGAGGGGTTTGTATTCTTCCTGAGAATGAGATGGAAATCTGCTTCTATATTTTTAAAGAATACAAGCATATAATCCTAAAATATAAATCAGAAAAAGAGATTGTATTTATTTCTTGAAACAGCTTGAATCACTCACATTTTATTGATTTGCACTGAGCTCCTATAGCCTACATAATCCTATGGTAATCCCTAGCTGATTAGAATGTTTTATCATTTTATTTAGAAATTAATGTAAGATTTGGGGAGAAATATAATCGGAACTGAACAACAGAAACAGTCCATGGCCTTAGATCTAAAAAAGGAATTTCAGACTCGGAAAATATTGAAACAAACTAGTATTCTATTAGAATAATGTTAGAATAAGTTAATTAAAATTAACACAAAAATAAGGTAGCACTTACAGGTACCGGATTCAGTGATTATAGTTAAAATAACTCCAAATGCAGTACAAAATTCACATA
This sequence comes from Saimiri boliviensis, assembly GCF_048565385.1. NCBI lineage: Eukaryota > Metazoa > Chordata > Mammalia > Primates > Cebidae > Saimiri > Saimiri boliviensis. Next base: position 54,955,809 of record NC_133453.1, on the reverse strand, counting down.
ACCTTGATCCAGGTTAAGAAATAAAACTTAGAAGATTGAGACTTATTAAAGCTCAAGATAGATTTTTGATTGATTTTTCTTGCCTGAAGGACTATTTCATCCAGGAAGTTATCAAAGCTTTTTGGCATATGAGTATTTGCTTGTCATTCCTTTTACAGAAACATTGGCTGCCTTCTCTTCTTCCTCTGGAAACATCTTCATAATAGGCTGCAAGACCCATATCTTAATTGAGTCTTTGTAACAGTATTGTTATTAGCATTTGGGGAAAGTCACAGGGTGCTTTATTACAGATTGTGGACTGTCTCTTTTCTTTTTAGAATTCTTTAGCCCTTCTGTTTGAGTTTGAAAGTTTAAATATAATAGAACTCCTAATGTATGATTTTTGATATTGGACTTCTGGAAATAGACTCTACTTCTCATTAGCAGTTGAGTTATTGATCCATTAAAGGGCATGTCTACAAGCCCTCTCTACTGGATTCAAAAGCTCAGTCATGTCGCTTCTCTTTTGAAGTCAGACAAATCTTTGTTTAAGAAAAAGTCAATAAGGAGTCTCATACTTGTTCTGACTTGAATAAAATTTCTTTTACATTCACACTGAGAGCTCTTCCCTAGAGAATGATGGCATACATTTAGTTGTGAAAGTTCTTTTCTCCAGCTTCCATATGTAGATTTTTGTTGCCTCTGCTGCACCGCGATAAAGCCCTGATTTAGCTCTAGGTAGAAGTAATCTCATGTAATAAAATGTCTAGAATTCTTCTGTGAAGGGTTAAATTTTAAAATGTTAATCTGAGATCTTTTCTATTGGCTCTAAATGAGATAGATACCTTTCCTATTGCTTGTAAGAAAGAGATAAAAAAAAGTCTTATAACTAAATTCACTTAAAATTTAAAACATTCTACAGTTAAAAACAGCAGTAAAAAGAAATTAAATGTTATTGCTAAGTGACCGAGTAATAAGAATCAATGCTTATTCATTGTAAAGATTTCACATTAATTTGTGTATTTCTGATGGCCACTGAAATAAGGCAAGAGAGAAATGAATAAATCCTGATCAAATGTCAAAGTGATGGACAACAGGCTAGAGATGTAAGAAATATTTAGAAGGTGGTAAAGACAGCAGGACTTGCCCAGCATTTTGGAAGACCAAGGTGGGTGTATCTCTTGCGCCCAGGAGTTTGAGATCAGCAACATGACAAAACCCCATCTCTGCAAGAAAAGAGAGAGAAAGAGAAAGAGAGAGAGAGAGAAATTAACCAGTCATGATAGTGTGCATCTGTGGTCTCAGCTACTCAGAGGCTGAGGTGGGAGGATAATCTGAGCCTGGGGAAGGAGAGGTTACGGTGAGCCATGATTATGCCACTGCACTCCAGCCTGGGTGACAGAGTAAGGCCCTATCTCAAATAAACAAGTAAATGATAAAATAAAATGAGACCATGCAAAGACGTCCCAGAGACACAGTCACAGCACTAAAAAATGCTGATATAAAGTAGAGGTTATTAGAAAAACTTGCAATCACGTAGCAGTAGAACACATATGACCCTACAAGCATTCATTATCCTACAACTTAGGTGGGTAGAGAGTTTGCATATATCATAGTCTAACTTTTTTCTCTATTTCTGAAATTGCTAAGGTTTGGTATTGGACACCTGAAGTATTTCTAAAATTCAATTACATTATCTGTCTTATTTTCTGTATTTGACTCTCCTTAATCAGGAATATTTTCAACTTTACAAAAAATTATTGATTAAATAAAAATGTCTGCTCTTATATGTAGAATTTAAGCAACTTCTGTTTTGTTCTCTGAGTGCTTTTACATAGCACTATATCTTTTCTCATGCCTCTGAGAAAGTTGTCTTTGGTCATCCAAGTTTATGTTTTCCTGCAGCCTTGTCTCAATATATGCCTTTCCTTTTCAGAGCTTTCTTCAAATATTTGGTAATCCATGCTTAGGCACTCTTGTTTAAGGACACACCAAAAAATTTAAGCAGAAGCTCAGCGTCTGTAGCCGAGGCTTAACAAGTGAAGTTTTCACATGATAATCTGGAAACAGCTTTAGGGATTTCATTTAGGCTGCTTATGCTACTGACATAAAAAATGTTTTTATTTTCTGCCTAGAGGATATAAGCCTGGCTGCAAATAATAAGCAATGAGGGCGTAAAGCATTTTGTCAGTCAATAATAAACAACGAGGCCAAAAGCATTCTGTCAGACACCATGCGGATTTTCGAGTCATCCTCTTGTTTTCAGTATTGCACTCCTACAGCTAGATGTTCCTGGTAGGCTCCATATATATGTCCCTGAATCACCTTTTAGGGAGATAAGTTTTTAATTTTCTAACAGTATTAAGGTAGGACTCTAAAATTACACATTTGGGGAAAAAAAAGGAACAACAAATTCTGTATACAAGCCAACTATACCACAGACTTTAGAGTCATCCATTTTTTAAGCATTTTATGGTTTCTGTAGAGGAATCATGTTACTTTTGTGCTTCTCCAGATGTATAGCTCAAATACGTTTCTCAAATTTGCCGAATTGGTTTCCACTAATTTATAAGCTTCTAAACTTCCAAAATTGTGTTGCCATATATTTCTCATTCATTATTTTTTACTAAAGATTGTATCACTTATATTAATACTTTACTGTCATTTTGGTAAAATTGTAGAAGAAAGTTGGAGAAAATACATGTGCTTAACGTGCCTTTTTTGTTGTTGTTTTTGGCGGTGGGAGGTGATGGAGTCTCACTCTGTTGCCCAGGCTGGAGTGCAATGGCGTGATCTCGGCTCCTTGCAACCTCCGCCTCCCAAGTTCAAGCGATTCAGCTGCCTCAGCCTCCTGAGTAGCTGGGATTACAGACGCATGCCACCGCACCCGGCTAACTTTTGTATTTTTACTGGAGATGAGGTTTCACCACGTTGGTCAGGCTGGTCTCAAACTCCTGATCTCGTGATCCACCCACCTTGGCCTCTGGAAGTGCTAGGATTACAGGCATGAGCCACCATTCCCAGCTCTTAACTTGCCATTTTTAACAGAAAGTCAATCCAATCATTTGCTGAAATTTCAACCTCAACTACACAAAGTGACATTTGTACAAAATGAATACCTTCATATCACAAGAACTTTGTCATGCTGCTTGTTCCTTACCTGGTACAATTCAGTGAATCATCTCTCAGAAGACGTCTTTTATTTTTTTTTCCAATTGTTAAAAAATATATATTTTACTGTGTTTTAGGTTTTGGGGTACATGTGAAGAAGATGCAGGATTGTTGCATAGGTACATACATGGCAATGTGGTTTGCTAACATCTTAATAAATTACAGAAGTTACATTTTTGAAGATAGGCAGAATTTAATTCAAATATTTATTATTAGCACATGATAGCTGTATGACATTGGAGGGAATGGTTTCCTATATGATAACATTGTTTTGCATCCCTATAAAATACGTATATTCTTAGAAAATTAATTAAGGGTTTAAAAATAACTCTTTGAGCTGCACAGTTTCTTGGTGAACTTCAGATGACAAAATCTATTTATATAAATCAACTATTTAAATTCATGATCTTTAATGGGATAATATAAAATAATCAACAAAATACCTTACAATCTATTGAGAATAATGATTTGAATATATGTTTATACTTACAGATACCTTGCTTTAACAATGAAGCTGGAAATAATTGAAACATTTTGACCAAGGATCTCTTTTTCTTCAAGAATTTTAAGAAAATTGTTAAATTTGATTTTTTGTATTTATCCAAGACAGTGTGAAAGTTATGCTGTTAATATTTAATATCGGATTTGAATACAGACATATTTGAATCTTAATCCTATGTTCTTTCCAAAATAAAATGTTTTCTCATATTTGTAGTTTTTTAAAAAAATTCAAAATCATCCTTTTCCTTTTAGAAATAATTCCTGAATGTTCATATTGCCAGGTAATTTTGTTCTATATAATTGAGTATATTTAAATTATATATTAAAATGAACTCCATACACACTGATGTACTACCAAATAACTGTTTAATATAAGCATACTAAATAGAAGAATTTTATGTAATGATGTTTAGAAAAGATCGCACTCTTCACACTTACAAATAATGTTAGACAGATCAGTAATTCACTTACAGAATGAAAGACTATTTTCAAATTTCAAGTATATAAAAATAGGTTAAGAAGAAATTGTTACGCTTACTTAACTATTACTTATTTGCAGATCTTTAAATTTATTTATAGCAGTATAAATTTAAACATATAATTATTATAGATTCCAAAATTTATGTTAGATGATGCAAGTACACAAGAAAAATAAAACTAAAAAGTGATAAACGAAAATGTTAAGAATAATTATTTCTATTAATTATTATTGGATATTTCTGCTCCAATGGCTGCTATTAAACTAAACTCTGCTAATTCTCCTCTTACTTTCCTAAACTATTTTTTCTTTTTATTTTATGAGATCCTTTAATTCTATTTTTCTATTTCTCTTATGAGATCCTAAATAAAGAAAATTGATTAAAGTCTGTTATTAATGAAGACACACAATCTGGTTTCTAGTGCTTAAATTGATTTGGTACTCAAGTTATTAGTGACTTATGATTGAAAAATACATGCAAAGAGTTTGATAAACAGAAGTTAGTATCCAATAGAAACTTTTAAAAATATTTACCAAGTTTCTTTGGTAAATGATGAATGTATGTAATGCTTTACCTTTAGTATTTTATTCACATTTCTTTAGAATATGATCCATATACTGAATACTAAGTACCCAAACTAACTTATTTACATTTGTGATCTGCCCTCACTACAATGACCAATACTTTCAATATCTCTAGCCCTGTGGGGCCATTTTTTCCACTCTCCACAATTCTCTGACCTGCCTTGCGCTCTGGAAGGCTAATTTTTATAGCGTGCTCTTTGGGCTCCCTGGTCTATGGCTTTAAGCTGAGGTTGGTCATCGCATGACACTCTCAGGAGATTAGAATATACAAGAGACATGTCAGAATTTTTATTTCCATGGTTTATTCTCTGTTAAGCCCTTAGTTTGGCCAGGATACATTTCTTTATTTAAGAAAGCTTTGTAGGCCAACTCTATTCCCATGGGTACAGTGCCCACCATGTGCTACTTTACAACTCCCTTCCTCTGGCATTTCATATCTAGATACAGTCAAAGCTTTCTGGTGTTACTAGTCCTTACATGCCTCCATAACCATGTCCACCTCTTTTAGCAGTAGTCCACTTACTAATTTATCTTTAGTATCTTTTTCTGAGTGTGTCCTTTTTAGCTGGGTGGAGGGCTGGAAACAGGTTATGTATCTTCCTCTGTGTGTGTGTGTTTTTTAAAATTTCCATTACTAGTATCTTAGGTTTACGCATTTATTGTGTACAGCATTTATTGTTTACTTTTCCCCACCACAATATAAGTGGTACATAAACAGTACCCCTACCACTTACAACAGTTTCCAGTATATAAATAGACACCTAGACCCCTAATATATGTGTTAAATGGGTAACTGGAAAATTGCATTCAGAATTTCAACTTGGTATACTGAGGATACATCTAATTTCATAGCAGATTTGACAAAAAGACTACTAAGTCTTGTACTCCCTTGCTGTTAGACTGGTGGAGCAGATATTCTTTTTTATTCAGAACAATATTACCTACTTTTTGGTTGATAGAAACAGCTCCAGCAGAGCAGACGGTATTCACTAAGGTTCTGAAATAATCTACTGGAATTGTATTGAAGTGGACACTAGAGGTTTAGAATCCTCAGCTGGGGTAAATCCCCAGATGATACATTGAAGATGGAAAGGATATTCATTTTTAATTATCATACCTTCAGTTTTTAACTGTTAACAACTTCGGTTTTAACCTAGCCCTTCATGTTTTACATCATAAATACGCTTCTTATTTCTATCCCTATTACCAGATACTTAAAAAAAGAAGGAAACTAAATTAATGCATCAGTAAAACCTGAATTCCTCTTAGGAAAGAAGCATTTATTTGGAAAAAAAGTACTTTGATTAATTTATTGTGTTAGCAATATTCACCATATAATGTATTGATTGTAAAAGGGGACACAGTTGTAATCCCGAACTCCATGGGCAAAAGAAATACATATGTTGGAATAGTTAGAAGGAACTTGGTTGCCAAATGCCAAGTGGGAAACAGGAAAGAAAGAAAACACATATGAAAGGAAAATAGAGAAGAAAACAAAATGACGACCTAATCTGTACGTTTTCCTTTATGATCTTCATTTGGCACATCTTTTCTAAATGTATTGCCAAAACACTTTTAGTAATGACAGCTTGCTTTAACTAACATAAGGCTATTTAATTATCAAATTTAGTTTAAATATTTATAAATTACCATGCTTAGATGTGTTTGGAATGTAATAAAATATGTCATCTATATACACAATTTATGTCACAAACCACTCCCTGGACCGAATGCCTAAACCTGTATGCCTGAAGGATTTAAGATTTGATATTACCATGTTATAGTTGCTGTTTTTCATTACAAATTGTGTTGGTTAATTTTATGTGTCAACTTGGCTAGGCTATGTTGCTGAGATGTTTAGCCAAACACCAGTCTAGAACTTGCTGTGAAGTATTTTTTAGACATGATTAACAATTAAATCAGTAGCAAGTAAACAGATTATCCTCCATAATGTCAGTGGGTTTCATTTAATCAGTTGAAAGCTTTAAGAGAGAAAGATTGGAGTCTCCCAAGGAAGAAGAAATTCTGTGTCCAGACTGACCGTAGCCTTGAGGCTGCAATACCGGCTCTTCCCTGCATCTCTAGACTACCAGTGTACCCCACAAAATTCAGAATTCCCAGCACCCCATATCTTGTGAATCAATTTCTTAAAATATTTCTCTCTGTCTATCTCTTCCTGTATCTCTCTCTCTTGCTATTTTCTCTGGAGGACTGTGACAAGTATCCTAACTTTTAAAAAGTACCTCACAAGTTCTTTTTGAAACTGTTTTCTCTGTATTTCTCGTGATTTCTTTGATTGTGCCTCTTGTTTTACATGCTGCAGCCAGGTTATTATTTTTTTCTTATCCATCTTCTAAATTGCATTGTACTTAATTCTACCTACAGGCTTTCTTAAAACTCCTTTCTCTCTCAGGAGCATGATTCACCTTACTGAACCCTGCTCCTGCTATATTCGATGTATCACATATTTAGCCTAATGAAAATATTCTCGGTGAAGTCTCACAATCCTCCATGAAGAAGACCCCTTCCTCTGTCATAGACTTCCATGGATTCTTAATATTTCCTTTACTGCATGTATCATAGACTGTCATTTTAACAGGTTCTTGCTGAATTTGAAAAAAAAAAACAAAAAAAAAAACGATTAAGGAGTTCACTTTATGTGAAACCTTTGGTGCAGGAACAAAATTAGTCATGAGGTTCAGAAACTGATGCCCCTAAAACTGGCACTTTGATATGCTGAGAGCATTTGAAGATGCCTCAGAATTAAGGTTACTCTAAATTTGTCTGGTCTCCCTCTCCCCAGGCACAAGAAGGGTCTCTTTTTGGAATTTCCTCATCTAAGAAGCATTTCCAAAAGAAATGCCATTGTCTTAAGGCCCCCTCTCTCAGAATCTTATCAAATAACCAGGAAGGATCAACTACCTGAGAAGAAAAGACACTAAGAGTTATTACCACATACAGACCGACTTTTCACCTGTTCTTCCGAGGGCAGCTCCAAGAAATTACTTGGAGGTAATGATCTGCATAATAAGGCAAGTTTTGTTTCTGTGCACTTCTGCTCCTCAGCTTCCCAAAGATAATCGGTTATTTACCATGAGCCCTAGTCATATCCCCTTTTCCTTTTTCCCTATGAAGAGGGTATTTAAGCCTCAATAATCAAGTCCCTCTCTGAGTTCTTATCCTGTGTGACTCCAATGCACACATGTGTTTGTAACAAATTTATTATTCTTTTTCCTTGTTAACTTCTTGTTTTTGTTTAGTGTTGTCAGCTGTGACCCTTTACGATGGGGAGGAACAGGATCACTCTTTTTTTGCCTGTGCAGTTCTGTGGGTTATATACCCAGAGGAATATAAATCATTCTACTATAAAGACACATGCACATGTATGTGTTATTATTGAAGCACTATTTACAATATCAAAGACATGGAACCAACCCAAAAGCCCATCAATGATAGACCGAATAAAGAAAAATGTGGTACATACATGCCATGGAATACCATGTAGCCATAACAATGAATGAGATTTATGTTCTTCACAGAGACATGGATGAAGCCGAAAGCTGTCATCCTCAGCAAAGTAATGCAGAAAGAGAAAACCAAACACTGCATGTTCTCATTCTTAAATGGGAAGTGAACAATGAGAATACATGAGCACAGGGAGAGAAACAACACAGAACGGGGCCTGTTGGAGGGTGGGAATGAGGGAAGGGAACCCAGAGGATGGATCTGATAGTTGCAACCAACCACCATGGCACATGTATATCTATGTAACAAATGTGCATGTGCTGTGCATGTATCCCAGAATTTAAAGGAAAATTTAAAAAAGAAAAAAGAAGTGTAATTAATAGCTAGCATGGTCCCAGAAAGGAAGTGGTATACTATGAAATAGAGGACAACATGTAAAGAGAAAAGTAGATAATCATGAAAATCATGACAATAATCTGAAATGTTTGGAGCCATTAGAGATTAGAAAGCTGAATTTAAAAGAAAAGAAAAGAAAAAAATACGTAGCAAGCTGCAGCTAGACTAATAATTGAGTCAAATATTATACATAATTTCTCTATTTTTTCCCTTGCCATTGTTCATTTTTATTTTGGATTTGCCATATATTGTGAGTAAGTAAAAGCAAATTTAATTCTGTCAAATTTCTATGCAACTGGATAGCTATGACAATCAGTAATGTTCATCAAATAGTTTTATTGTCATTGTTTTTTCTTTTTTCTTTTAATTTCTCAGGCCACCACTTGATTAGGCAGAGACACCTGACTAGTTTCAACTAGTGTCCTGGAATATAAACCTTTACAAATTGATGCAGAAAACGCTACAGTATGGTTCTTCAGCCACCTTTTTCTGCTGCAAATACTAAGGATGCTGTATGTTACAGTGTTCCAATGAAAAAATGTAAGTATATTGCAGTAATAAAATGGGTAAAGCCTACGTCACCGTGATCCCTGAGTAACTGTGGATAGAAGAACCCATGCAAGCCATAAGAACGAATTCTGGTTTTTATTTGTTTGTTTTTGGTAAAAAGTCACAGAATGATGGTTTCCAGGTTCATCCATGTCCCTACAAAGGACACAAACTCATCGTTTTTGATGGCTGCATAATATTCCATGGTGTATATGTACCACATTTTCCCTAACCAGTCTATCATTGATGGGCATTTGGGCTGGTTCCAGGTCTTTGCTATTGTAAACAGTGCTGCAATGAACATTCGTGTGCACGTGTCCTTATAGTAGAATGATTTATAATCCTTTGGATATATACCCAGTAATGGGATTGCTGGGTCAAATGGGATTTCTATTTTTAGGTCATTGAGGAATTGCCACACTGTCTTCCACAATGGTTGAACTAATTTACACTCCCACCAACAGTGTAAAAGCAAACTGACACAAGAGCAGAAAATCAAACACCGCATGTTCTCACTCATAGGCGGGTGTTGAACAATGAGATCACATGGACACAGGGAGGGGAGCACTACACACTGGGGTCTGTTGGGGGTAAATGGGGGAGGGATGGGGGGTGGGGAGGTGGGAGGAGATGGCATGGGGAGAAATGATAGATACAAGTGAGGGGAAGGAAGGCAGCAAACCACACTGCCATATGTGTACCTATGCAACAATCTTGCATGTTCTTCACATGTACCCCCAAAACCTAAAATGCAATATAAAAAAAGAAAAGTCACAGAAAGTTTTTGTTAGGAAAATAACCAACATCATCTAGCATATCATGACTAAACGTTACACCTATCCTAATTATAGCATCTCTTTAGGATAGTTTTATAACTATTCAATTTTTCATTTATTCTACTCTAATTCCTATTCTATCTTTTAATTTAAACCTCTCTATCAAATGTCATTGATTATTTCTTAATTGTCTTCTCTGTTTTATTTAAATTATTGACTCCTCTTCTGGATTTTTTTTCTGTTTATATTCATCATGTTTTAATTATTAGTTCTTTCCTACGTGTCTGAAATCTATTGAGTACTCAAACCCCTGAAAGCCTCTCTGGAACATTTGCAGCTAGTGAGAGAAATAGACATATATAAAAATACAATTATTTTTCAACTGTGAAACATCATCCATTTTGGTTATATTATACTGAAAGAGAAAAATATCAACATTGGATTTGAATATAATGAACCTGATAATTTCACGTATATGTTTCTACTCAATCTCTCATAGGCAAATAAAAAAGAATGCATTCTAAATTTAGATTGGTCATTCATTCTCTACATTCTTCAAATCATTCTTTTTGTATCAAAATCCTCATGAATTGTTTTGGAAAATAGCAATTGCCTTTAATATGCCACTTTGTGCTGAAGCATTCATAATGTAAGACTTATTTAAAATTAATAGGGATTTTTCCTTATTCTGTAAACATAGAAATTCTAATCACTTGGCAATGTAAAAGACAAAGAAATTACATACAGCATTTGTGTCTGCACATAGAGATCTGCATTCCACAGAGAAAGTAGGTTCAGATAAGAGGTTTATTGCTCAGGTTAGTTTTAAGCATATTGAGTCTATAGTGTATAGTGCCAAGTGACTAGGGCATGCTTAGAGCTGCCACCTCAGCTTAGTGCAATCCATAGGGCTTTACATTGTTGGGAACTAAAATTTGCACACTGTGATATAGCTGGGAAAATAGAGATATAACCTGTGGTTAATTAAATAATTAAACACAGGTGGCAACGTGCTTTTTTTTTTTTTTTTTTTTTTTTTTTTTTTTTTTTTTTTTTTTTTTAGCTGTATAGCACTCATATTAACTACTTTAAAGAAAGTTTTGAGTGAAACTATCGTGGTATCATTTTTGAGTTAGTTATGAGATACAACTCTTGCAGAATTCCAAGAAATACTAAAACAAGTAAAGGAAAGACGTAAACAACAAAATGGTGATAAAATGTTATCACAGAGGTTGAAAGAATACCTGAAGTTCCTAGGAAAGGGACCATTGAAGGAGAAAGTAGTTAACATAATCACTTCTTTACAAGAAGGAAAGCAGAAGCACTGTAGTTTGTTCGTTGTAGTTATTAGAAGGAGCCCTTGATTGACAACCTTACCAAAGAGATTGAGAAGAGAGAAGCTAAAGCCAGATGGTACAAGTTTAAAAAACAATGAATGAAGACAGTGAATATTATGTAATATTTCAACAAAGGTGGTTATGAAACAGGAGGTAGAGAGACAGGCTTATGCATGTTTGTGGAGGCTGGATATGAGGCATCATTTCTTTTTGTATTTAAGATGGCAGATCCTTAATAATCTTAAATAGTGTTAGGAAGGAGTCATAAGAAACGAGTGATTGAATACATAAGTGAGAGTGGGACAAATGAAAGAAAGTCCCCTGAAGTCCCTTTATAGCTTTCCTTTCTTTCATTCTTATATATCCTCATTTGTGAATTTTAGTCTTCAGTCTTAACCCTCCCCAGAGAGCTCATAGAGCCTGGTGCTTAACAACCACCTCTCTGAGACTGATCCTAAAATCCCATCTCTAGCTGTAATCTCTCTAATTTAAATTTCAGTACTGGATTTCTAATTGCCTGCTGGGCATTTCCGTTTTAAATTCAACATATCCAAAAGCTAACTCTTCATTCTACTGAAAAATCAACTTTGCCTCTTGACTCCTTTGTAATGTGTAGACTGACAGCTCTTCTCTGACTATTCCCACTTCCTTATTCCTTTATATTCAAATATTACACCTACCCTTAACCTTACAGTGTTTGATTAATCACTAACCTCACAGAATGTTTCCTTATCTGTTTGGACTACATGACCTTTCAGTTCTCTCCCAAAACTAGTTTTGCCTTATTCTAGAAGCTGACATACACATGAAGCTCACTTGCACTACAATAAAGAGTGTCTAATTTCATAGACATACATTATTAATGAAAAAAGGTAATTAAACTGACAACTGCTTTCTCCCCAAGGGAAGTTAAACAGGAATTTTTATATATTTTTTAAGAAAATTAGCTCTTTTTATTTCGTTAAGTATGGTACTATACATATATGTTATATTTTATATAAATAAAATATCAATTTAAGGATATTTTTTACCAAAAAAATCACGGAAAATTTAGCCAGGTTAGGTCAGAGGATATTCAGCATATCATGAATGAGTTCCCTCAATGATAAATTTCTGATGAAAATAATTCATTTGATAAAATACTTAAAAGCAATTGGGTATCAATTTATTGAAATTAAAAAGTTAGTTGAGAGTATGACTAAAAATACTTCAAAACTATATTCATTTAGTTAAAAAGAAAAAGACAGTTTGTCTCATTATTTTGGTGATTGTGTAAGATGTAACCTAGTCTCTTCAGTTCATTCTACATACCTGTCAGTTACCTAAGACACAAGGCTAAATATTCAATTGCCAGCAATTTGAAAAAATATATAACATACATGGACTCAGAATTGTTTTTAGAAACTTCAGTCAAAAATTAATAATTTCTATTTATTCTTGCATTCATTTACTGACTTAACTTTATAGCAGATATTCTTATTCATAAAATATATTTAGGTAGAACGTTTGATGTAATAAGAAAACTTTCTAAGTTTTCTTTGAGGAGCAAAATAAAATATGCAATGTTACCTCAAAAGTTCTAAAAATAATATATATTTACATAATTATACACATATTTTAATTAAGTAAAGAAAATTTTTAGTGAGTTTTTTACTCCTCATCACACATTTCTCTAAACAAGATGAACAAAATTATAAAGAACTATTTCCTTGCCCTCATTTAGCTTATGTTTTGGTAACAAGAGGCAGAAGCTATAAATGTATAAAATAATTAATACATAAATAAATAAATGACATTCTGTAATATGTGAAGTACATTTTATGTATGAGCATACCATATCAAATAATTGCATATAGTAGTCTCTCAATACACAATACTATTTTTTAGATTTTAGAGAGCAATGAAGAGACATAAAGAGATAGAAAGCATGGTTTTTCCTCCAAAAGCCATTAACTATTTTGAAGTATTAAATTATCTGGCTGAAAAAACACAAATAACAGTTTGTCTCACATAACAAGAACCATAGTTAGACTACTGCTTTCATTGTATCGTGGCCCAACAAAGTCAGGACAAGGATACTGATAGTTTCTAGCTATAAAATACAGGAAATTGAGGATTTAGATTTTATGAATTAAAAGAGAGAAAGAGAGAGAGAGAGAAAGAGAGAGAGAGAGAGAGAGAGAGAAATTTGGCATTGAGTATTGTTTTAGATTGGTTTTCATAGAACCAGAACTTGAGATTTATTTTGAAAGCGACTTGCTTTAGGAAAATCTAGTAGAGATAGGGGGATAAGACAAAAAAAAAAAAAAAAAAGATGGAAAACCAAGAAAAAATTCATCATCAAGTCTAGTACCCAGTGACACTTTTGATTCAATCTCACGAAGAATCTTTAGAGTCAGTGGCAAGGTCACACCATGGCCTTGTGTAGAGCAGAAAAAATACACTCACTGGTCATTGGATCAGGGAAGCTTCCTGGAAGAAGTAGTTGCCTAATCAGTTCTGATACTCCATATCCGAGCTCTGGAAAACTAGGGGAAGCCCTTGGAAGTGCTGCATGCATGTGCTGGTTGTCGGGAATGAAAGCACACTGTGAAAATAGTAAAGGGATCCAAGGGCACATTGACAAGGCACTTACATCATCTTCTACATGTGCTGAGTGAGCTATGCTACAGAGGGTCAAAATACAAACATACAAAATGTCAACTAATAGTGAAAGTAATAATACTGGAGATAATATAACATTACTAAAATTGAATCAATATATCACTAAGTCACACATAGTGAAAAATTTCTGATAATCACGTTCATTAGGATAATTTTGATTATACATATTATATATGTACTATATATGTATATATAGTATATATATATATGCTCTATTATTTTTTAAAATACATAAGAAAGAATGCAGTAAAAATTCTGTGCAATCATCCTGAGAAATGGTAATTTACCCAGAATTCTAAGATAGAATCATCTTAGCAGAATGAAAGGAAGGTCTTGTCCTGGTGAACAACTAAAACCAATGTTTGGACTTGAGACCATTCATTAATTATTTTTAAACAGGAACAAGTCTTTACAAGGCTTCCGATTATGTTTTAACGACTTTAGAAATTCCACTTGAGAAAATGGAAAATATATTTTTAATTTAAAATTTCGCTTTATTACATGTTTCTGCTTATGAAACTATTATGAATGTAAACCTGAAAATAAATCAACAAGATCATTAATAATAATTTTTCCTATATAGTTTAAGTTTAATAAATTATTTTTTAATCTACTTATAAATAAAATCCTCAAATATATGCCTGATAATTCAATAGATATCACTTAAGAGGAGAGAGTGGTTCTTATGATGGCAGAAATTAGCCGCTTTATATAATCAGTTAATTTGTTCTCACTATTGACTTTTAAAGACCTTTGAACAATTTTTAGTGCTGTCTTTCATCAAGTTAATCATGTTCACTTGAGATGAAAGAATCAGTCTAAAATAATTTATTCAAGCAGAAAATTGCTGTAGCTATCAGCTGCACTGTGATGTTGTATTACCCAGACAACACTGGCTACCGTTTTACTCCAAAGACATGTTTGCCAATGAAGGTCTCTATTTAGAGGAGAAAATTCTACCTGTAATTGAGCTTTCCCTTTTGCATTATTGTCTTTCATCCTGAACTTAATACTAGCACATCATAATAATTAGATGTGATAATTCCTTGTTTGTTTGTTTGTTTTTAAATGAGAAAGTTGTGTGTTTTTGCATGGCTTAGAATATTGCTTTTTAAATAAAGTAAATAAGACTCAGTCCAAACCCCCATACAAGGATACTAATGCGCAGTAGACCCTTTGCTTCACTTAAAACAAATTCCCATTACTTTCCAATAAGTGTTAATCAATTTTATTAATCAACGCATATTTATTTGTGGGTTGAGGTAAATTTTTTGTTTTCCTTATTATACTCTTGATTAACATGACTAGTACATTTTACGTTGTTAATAGGTTGAAATCTAATGAAAGAATTTTATCCTTAATCCTCTGTTATTAAGAATCTTATTTCTCACCATTCTCTTAACAAATATTAGTGACCATAATGCGTGGAGGCAGACATTGTAGGGAAACAAAATGAGAGTTTCCCAAGTATCCTGGGTTACAAATAATTCACAATCTAATATATTTTCAAAGTAATTTTTAAGGAAATTTTACTAGAGAAAAAGGTTGTTTTGTCCCTTTACTTCTTGCTATTCAACGAGTATCATAGCTTCTTTTTAACTTTGCATGAGCACCTAGCCTAGTTTCTTCAGTCTGTTATTTCTTTGACCATTATACTTATGGCAATGCCCATGAAACATAATTTTTTAAAAAGAATCTTTCATTCTGAAACAATTTATAAGTAAAATGTGAAATTGCAGTTAAATTTGTGTAATTGTTTACTAAACTTATTTAAATGTATACATTGGCATTATTTTACCTTATTCCTTGAATCAATTGTAAGACATATTTAGAAATCATGGCAAAATGATTAGTGATTACAAGTTCCAATTTAAACACTGTGTGTTTGAAGTAATTTATACTTAAGAATTCAGCTATAACTCATGAAAACTAAATGCTTTGTATTGGCACTACAGATATAATCAAATGCCATTTAATTAACTTTTGACCAATTTTTTCTGACTTATAGTTGTCATTGAAGTAAATGTCTGATTAATTGCAATTTGAAAAATCTGTATTAGAAAATAGAGACACCTAGTGTGTCTCTGAAACATTGCAATAACATTTGCCATGGGCTTGAGTTCCTAGCGTTTTGAATGCTGTGTATATAGTAGGTAAAATAATCTCACAGCAACTCTGTAAATTGCCAGAGGAGCTATCTTTTATTTTCAGATGAAGAAACTGAGATACACAGAGACATACAAAGATGGCAAGGTTATGGCTAGTTACTAAACACCTCCCTGGAACCTAGCGTTTGAATTGTTTTGCAAATATGCTTTATATTTTATAAAGTAGAAACATGTTTCAATTGCTTCAGTGGCCAAAAGTACGAGGCTGGTCAACTATGCTTCAGAGATGCTTAAGCCTCAAAAGATACATTGGTATTCATCCGTAGGAAGTGGAATGGAGTCATTCCAAGCAGGTGTGGTGATAGGGCACATCTCACAAAATCAAAGTAATATGATACTTTTAGGGTTTTTGAAGAGTCCAGTATAAAAGAAGTATGCCATATTGTTTGAAATTAAAAATAAAAATAAGGCTCAAATATCCTAGGAAGACTCTACACACACAGGATTATCAATTAATTAGCTCACATAAATCTTCAATCATATTTCTTCTGAAAGCAAACAATATCTAAAATATTATCATCTTCAAAGGTGCTCAGAATCACTGAAGGGTTTCTTTCAAAATTATGGAAGAACCAATAATATTATGCTCCAACATATTACTTCCATAGAAATTTCTCAAGATGGCAGACAACAAAACAAATAAAAAATTTCAATATTCAAAGTAGTATTAAACCTAGTTGAACTCAGTATCATTATTATTAACATGTAAACAGTATGTTTATTAATTTTTATTACTTTAAAAATAAAGAAGCAGCTATTACAATTTTACCTCAAGCAATGCTGAGACACCTAGACATAATATGCATTGTACTTATAGTATATTACACTATTGCATAATAATGACGCAAAAAAAATTACTTAAGAAAAAATTAAATCACCTTGGTGTGTTGCATTACTTATAAAATTTTTCAGAAGCAACATATTTAATTATCATGCTATTGATAATTGAACAGAACTATACTTACAAAATGTAACTGGTCTTCAATAGCTAATAATAACTAAAGACTGTGATTGTCCAATACTGAGGATCACAGTAAAAAAATAAAATTTTATTATTGAGATAAGTAACAAAATATTTTAGGAAACAGCTCCAATATTATTAAGTCAAACATAGTAGTAGAAGTTTTATTCACAGAAATTAATATGAAAACACTAAAAATAAATATAATATTTGCTGTCAGTGAGGCCAACTTTAGGCATCATTTTTTTTTTTTTTTTTTTTACCAGACTACCCTTTTTTGTAAAACTTTAAAACTTGGCAAGTTATCAGAAGAAACTTTCTGCAGAATTTGGAAAGTGAGCAGTGCAGGATTTTGATGCTTAAGAGAAGGATACAGTGGAATAGCAAGCATCCTTAACGTATTGAAAGAAAAATACATGTCAAACTATGATTTATTATTAGGTGGAAGTATTTGTTAGAAATAAAGACAAATCGAAAACATTTAGAAGTAAATAAAAACTTAGAGAATTTCACACTAGTATTTCTGGACTATAAGAAATGCTGAAGAATATTTTTGAAGCTAAAATAGTAAGACACCAAAAGAAAATCAAAACCACTAGAGAAAAAAAAAAACCCTGGAAATGGTATGTGAATAATCATAAAAAACAATTTATTATTTTTCTGATTTCTTCGTAAGATAACTGAAAGTTTAAAACAAAAATAGGCACAGTATATCTAAGAATTTATAATATAAGCAAAGATATAAGTAATAAGTAGCAAAAGTATGAAAGACATCAAAATAAGTAGATTTATATTGTGATATTACTCTGTTAAATTGTGTAATAATAATTTGAGGAAAATTGTGTGAAATTAATAATATAAATTGCAATCCCTATAGAAATGACTAAAGAAAGATACATACATAAAAAGCTGATAACTGAGATAAAGCTACATATTTTAAAACTATTAAATTAACCAAAACATGAAAAGGAAAAGGGGAAAAAAAGGAACAAAAATTACGTGAGGTACATAGAAAGCAACTCTCAAATGGTAAACTTGAATCTGACTGTAATTAGATTATATGTACATAGAATTAACACAATTATGAAACAATAGATATTGTCAAATTAGATTAAAAATCAGGCACAACATTTATTGTTTACAGAAGATGCACTATAAATATAAAACAGGCAAATATTTTATAGGCAAATTCAGAGATAACCACAAAATTTTACCAAAATTACAAATCCTGCTAACAAAATGACAGCATTAAGAAAATGAAAAGGGAAGCATAAACTGTGTAGTAAGTATTCACAGTTCATATATTTGACACGAACTTGTATCTGTCATATACAAAGAACTTCTAGAACTTAATAATAAATTTAAAATAGACATCCAATTAAAAATGAGCAAGGTTTTTGAAGAGATACTTTGTAAAGGAAGAAATGACCAGTGATGACATGGAAACATACTCAGTATCATTAGTCATGAGAAAAATGCAAATTAACACAGCAGTGAGATATTATTACAGAAGTAGTCTAGCCCTGGTGAAAAAAAAAAAACTTATCTGAATTTTCAGGCCTAAAAATAGGCAATTACAAAGGCTTTATATGCCAAACCTCATAAGGGAGACTGCCTTTCTGACACTAGACTTGGTAGATAGCCAGTGCATTGCAATCTCTGAAGGGAATCACAATTAAGGACTCAGGAGGCCCTGGTAAGTTATGTTCTTCACGTATTTGCATTCCTAGGCCAGATACCTTCTTTCCTATGGTCTCTTTATAGAGATCTGGGACTGAAGAATGTCAGCAGATACCCTCTTTCGGTGGTGGCAGGAGTTTGAGGGAGAGAGGAAATGTTATTTTCCCCACCCTGACTCAGTACCCAGTACTTTTCCATTCTTAGCCCTTCCTCCTCATTCTCCCACCAACACCTTCCCATTTTTTTTTAACTCCCATATCATTATTTTTTATTTACTTTTTATTTTTTTGAGATGGGGTCACACTTTGTCAGCCAGGCTGCCGTGCAGTGGTGCGATCTCAGCTCACTGCCACCTTGACCTCCCAGGTTCAAGTGATCCTCCTGTCTCAGACCCCCAAGTAGCTGGGATTACAGGTGTGTGCCACCATGCCTGGCTGATTTTTTTTATTTTTTTTTGTAGAGACGGGGTTTCATCATGTTGCCCAGGCTGGTCTTGAACTCCTAGGCCTAAGCAATTCTCCCACCTCAGCATCCCAAAGTGCTGAAATTACAGGTGTGAGCCACCGTGCCTGGCCTTGCATATAATTTTTTTTTTTTTGTATTGCATTTTAGGTTTTGGAGTACATGTGAAGAACATGCAAGATTGTTGCATAGGTACACACATGGCAGTGTGATTAAGCTCCCTCAGCAATGAGAAAAACCCTACATCTGCGCAAACCCACCTGATCCTTTCAGTGTGCCATTCCATGAGAAAAACGGAGCTGGGGATTGGTACTTTTTCCAATCTTAACCTTTCATGTATATCATTGCAACAATTGATTAAAAGCTTAACTCTTTCATTTTATGTTACTTTTAATCAGCTACTCAGACATCTGACAGCTCAGCTCTTGCTCTTCCAGCCCAGCTGAGCTCCGGATAATACCTACATAAGAGAAAGGCAAAAAAGCAAAAGATCAACAACAGCAAAACCTGTTGAGGATTTGTAGCAAGAAGAACTCTTACCAGTTTTTTATGAATCCAAAATTGTATCACCAGTATAGAAAATAGTTTAAAGGTATTTTTTAATAACGTTAAAGCTTTTATTTTTTAAACTACTAAATTACAGCTTTTTAAAACTGTGGTTTATGTAGCAATTACATATCTAGGTGTTTGCACAAGAGAAATAAAATGCAGCTCATAAAAACACAACCTATTTCACAGAAACCTAAAATTAGAAGGAAACAAAATCCCTCAGGTTTTCATTAACAGGAGGATGTATAAACAAATCATGTTCTACGTGTCATGAAATATTTTTAATCAATAAAAATAATGGACTACTAATACATATAACATAGAAGAATCATAAAATATCACATGCTGAGAGAAAGAATCCAGATAGAAAATAATACATAATATATCATTTATATGTCATTCTAAACCTGGCAAAGATATTTGATGACAGAAATTAGAAAGTATTTCCCTATGTTGAGTGGGGTTTAGGTTGATGGGGAAAGTACAGTCAAGACGCTGTTGGGTGATAAAAATGTTACGCTTCTTAAAAGGCTGCCATGATGACGAAGATCTGTGCAGTTAAATCTATATAAATTTAACCTCAATAAAAAATAAATGTTTCCATTATTCATACTTCTTAATCTATGAGGTTTTACAGACTCTGAATTTAAAAGATTCAAAGTAATATCTTAATCTTTTATTTTGCTTATAAAGAAGAATAAGTTGTCACAAATTATGTTCATTCACTAGTGAATTTATAGCTTCATAGCTATTTAACTGTAGTCCACTGTAACTTTGGCCATTAAATACATACCTAAAATACATAAAATATATATTTCTCCATAGAATGAATTTAGAAAATGAGATGCCGATGACATTTTAAATCTTAAACAAAAGTTACAATGCAAAGATATTTGAAATGACCTTGACTATGTCTTTAGAATTCCTATTGCTAGTTGCTATCTTATAATATCTTGTGTATGTGGATCAAAATTTGTATTCTTTTTTCAATAAAGCCTTCACTTTTGGCAGTTCCCACTAAACAAAAACTGTTATCTAAACATGAAGCATCAACGTTAGAAATATAACCAATTAAAAACTAGAATTAAAACTAAAAACTATAGTGATGTAAGTTTTCCAGTGATTGATTTATATTTCATTCAGTAAAGCAGAATAAAAATTTAAAGACAGAAATAATTATTTCTTAAGGTACTGATCACATCAACATTTTTATTATACAAGGAGAACTTGCATTTGACTGCAAATGTGTCTTCTTTGCTTTCAAAGAATAAACAATGATTATTACACATATCTACATGTTTAATCCTTGACATCTGCATTTGAGCTATAAATGCCTCTGTGTGTGTGTGTGTGTGTGTGTGTGTATGTGTGTGTGTGTGTGTGTGTGTGTGTGTGTATGTGTGTCTGTGTCTGTGTATACCCAAGGATGGAATCTGGCATGTTCACTAACTGAAAACTGTGTTCAGTACAATTTTTATGACACTTACAGACAAACTGATTGCAGTTGGCAACAATTGCTTTTGCAAGGGATTCAAGAACACATTATTTCAAATACAAGTATATATAGTTGAGCAATGATTAAACAGCTACGCCATTCCATCCATTATAAAGATATTTACTGTAACCATTAAGCAAATAGAGATATGCATATGCTAAATTTCTGAGGCTTTACTCTCCCATTTATTAGGTGTTCCAATGCTTGATTCAGATCTTCATTAAAATTAAAATTCAAACTCTCAAATACTGCACAGGCTTTTTAAATGCAGATATTGACAGTTGAATCTAAAACTTATCTCAAAAGGTGAAGAATATAGCCAAAGCAATTTCTAAAAAGAATAAGGAAACTTAAGAATTCACACTAGTTTATTTCAGGATTATTCTAAAGCTACACTAATTAAGACAACTGATATTGCTGAAAGCGTAGTTATACAAATCAGTTGAACAATATATAGACTCCAAAAATACTCCTAATATAGATGCATT
Source organism: Saimiri boliviensis (assembly GCF_048565385.1). Taxonomy (NCBI): domain Eukaryota; kingdom Metazoa; phylum Chordata; class Mammalia; order Primates; family Cebidae; genus Saimiri; species Saimiri boliviensis. The sequence goes on along the minus strand of NC_133453.1, from coordinate 54,934,105 downwards.
GATTTTTAAATTAATTAACTTTATTTTTAGAACAGTTTAAATTTATAGAAAAATTAAGCAGATGTTATATAGTTCAGCTATGCCTCTTACCCCCACCAGTTTCCTCTATTATTATCTTGCATAGGTATGTAATATCTTGCACAAGTGTGGTATATTTTTTACCATCAGTGAATCAATGATAGGTTAGTATTAAATAAAGTCCATGGTTTACATAAAGGCTACTCTTTGTATTGTACAGTTCTGTGAATTTTGACAAATAGAGAGTATCTTGTGTCCACCATAGAGTGCCATGCAGAACAGTTCGTTTCACTGATCTAAAAATTCAGTATACTTCACCTATTGCAGCCCCACTGTCTCCTTCAAACAACTTCTGGTATCCACTAATTATTTTACTATTTCCATAGTATTACCTTTACCAGAATATCATATATTTGGAAACACAGTATGTAGCCCCTTGAGGATACACCATGTGTAATTTCTTTCACACAGCAATATGCCTTTATGTTTCCTACATGTCTTTTCATAGATTGACGGCTCATTTCTTTTTATCACTATATAATATTCCACTGTAGGAAAAATCAGTTTGTTCATTCATTCACTCATAAAAGAACATCTTTGTTGCTTTCAGCTTTTGGTACTTATGAATAAAAGTGCTATAAATATGTATATGTTTATGTAGATATATATTTTCAATTCATTATGGCATATACCTATTTACTTGATTGATGGATGTAATGATAAGACTTATGTTCAGCTTTGTAAGAGATTTCCAACTGTATTCCAAACTAGCCACATTATTTAACATTACCACATCAGCAGTGGTTGAGAGTTCCTGTTGTTCCCCATCTCCACCAGCATTTGGTGTTGTCAGGATTTTAGATTTTATCTACTGTAATATGTGTATAGTGATATCTATCATTTTAATTTGCAATTCCCTAGTGACATATGATCTTTAGCATATTTTTATATGCATATTTGGCATCTGTATATTTTTTGTTGGTGATGTGTCTTTTTTAATATCCTTTTCTGTTTTTTTCATTGGGTTGCTTTCTTATTGTGGAATTTTAAGAACTCTTTCTATGTTTTAGATACAACTCCCTTGTCAAATTCCCTTAACACTAAAATGAGATCAAAGCATTACAAGATGAAAAACTAGGATAACGTTTACACATTCTTCTCAAATGCACATGAAATATTAACAAGAATAGACTATATATTAGGCCACAAGACAAGTCTCAATAAAGTTAAAAAGTGAAATAATACAAAGTATACTCTTCAACCACAATTGTATGAAATTAGAAATCATTAATATTTGGAAATACTGGGCCTTCACAAATACGTGAAAAGTAAAGCATGCTATGAATCCTACTGAAAGGTACACACTGCTTTGACCATATGTCAAAGAAGAATTCAAAAGGGAAATTAGCAAATACTTGGAAATAAATGAAACTGAAAAAGAACAATTCACCATATCCTGTAGGATGGAGCTAAAACAGTGCTGAGAGAAAATTATATGGCTTTAAATGGCTATGTTTACAGTGAAGGATGATTGGTGGGGCACAGTGGCTCATACCTGTAATTCTAGCACTTTGGGAGGCAGAGGTAGGTGAATAACTTGAGGTCAGGAGTTTGATACCAGTCTGACAAACATTGTGAAAGGCCATGTCTCTACTAAAAATACAAAAGAATGAAAGAATTAGCTGGTCGTGGTGGCAAACGTCTGTAATCCCAGCTACTTGGGAGGTCGAGGTAGAAGAATTGCTTGAACCCAGGAGGCGGAAGTTACAGTGAGCCAAGATCATGCCACTGCACTCCAGTTTGGGCAACAAAGTGGGACTTTGTCTCAAAAAAATAAAATAAAATAAAATAAAATAAAAAAGGGAGATCTCAAATTAATCTAACCATCCACCTAATGATATTTGAAAAAGAAGCAAAATAAGCAGAAAATAAGGAGAATGAAGGAAATAATAAAGATTTAAACGTAAATTAATAAACAAATAATAAAAAATAGAGAAATTCAACAAAGTAAAAACATAGTTCTTTGAAAGATCAATAAACTTGACTAATTTAGCTAGGCAAACAGAGACAAAAAGAAAATTCTTATTACTAAAGCCAGAAACAGAATATATTACTCTTGAATTCATAGATATAAAACAAAAATATTATAAGGAATATGGAGACAATTTTATGTCAACAAAACAGATTTCTAGATGAAATATACACATATTTTGAAAGACACAAATAACTGAACCTAACTGAAAAAATCTAAATATATAGATTTTTAACAAATAAGAAGATTGAATTGGTAATCAAAAACCTTCTCAGAAAGAAGAGCATAAGAGAAGATAGCCTCATTATTGAATTATCTCACATATTATAAACAGCATTAACACCAATCCTTAAGACTTTTCAATAAGACAGCAGAAAAGGAAACACCACCAAAATCTGACTGTGAGGTCAGTGTTACTCTAATAACAAAAGCATACAAAGACATTAGCAACAACAAAGACTAAAACCAATACTTCTTGTAAATATATATATATAACAAATAAACATCATACACAAAAATAAATATTACCAAATCAATTCCAGCAATGTAGATAATATATAAAAGAATCATGGAACATGACTAAGTGAGATGTGGAAAATGGAACTCAAGGAGGCACAATCTGAGAAGATCAATTAATGTAATATTATAATAATGTAATATACATAATAATAGAGAAAATGATAATCTCAAATGATGCAGAAAAAAGCATTTAACAAAATTCAAAAACCTTTTATGATAAAAAACACTAAAGCTAAAGAAACTAGAAATAGAAGGGGAATTCTAAACCTGGCAAAGAACATATCTGAAACATTTATAACTAATATCATATTTAATGGTGAAAGACAAAAAGATTTCTCACTAAAATCAGAAGCAAGAGATGTAGGTCCACTCTGGTTACTCTTATTCAACATTGTATTGACGGCTCTAGGCAGGGAAATTAGGTAACAACAACAAAAAAGGCATTTCATTAGACAAAAAAAAGTAAGTTTACCTTTACAGATGATATCTTGTATATATTCAGTTCTAAGGAACCCATCAGGAAAAAATACAATTTGAGATAACAAATACATTAAATGAGATTGAGAAATACAAGGTGAATACCAAAATCAATTGTATTTCTCAAACTAGCAATAGACAATCCAAAAATTAAGAAAACAGTTTCATTTATAATAGCAGCAAAAGCAGGAAAATTCCTGTGAATAAATTGAACAAAAGAAACTCAATATGTGTACACTGAAAGCTATAAAACATTGTGGAAAGAAATTAATGACGTAAATAAATGGAAAGGCCTATTGTGTTTGTAAACTGAAAGACTTATCTGCCGGGCGCGGTGGCTCAAGCCTGTAATCCCAGCACTTTGGGAGGCCGAGGCGGGTGGATCACAAGGTCAAGGGATCGAGACCATCCTGGTCAACATGGTGAAACCCCGTCTCTACTAAAAATACAAAAAATTAGCTGGGCATGGTGGTGCGTGCCTGTAATCCCAGCTACTCAGGGGGCTGAGGCAGGAGAATTGCCTGAACCCAGGAGGCGGAGGTTGCGGTGATCCGAGATCGCGCCATTGCACTCCAGCCTGGGTAACAAGAGCGAAAACTCCATCTCAAAAAAAAAAAAAAAAAAAAAAAAAAAAAGACTTATCAGTGTTAGTTAAGAGGGAATATATACTCCATATTTTTCCACAGATTCAACACAAACCACTTCAAAACCCCAGCTCCCTTTTCTACTGAAATTGACAAAATGTTCCTAAAAATTCATGTAGAATTCCTGGGGCCACTGTTGAGCCAAAACAATCTTGAAAAAGACTAAAGTTGAAGGAGTCATATATCCTGATTTTAAACCTTACTACAAATCTACCATAAACAAAAGTTTGTGTTGTTGTCATATGGATAGGCATGTAAATCAACAGAATGCAATTGGTCTGTCATAAATACATCCTTATATATATGGTCAGCTGACTATAAAAATGGCAGGAAAACTATTCAAGGGGAGGTACAGACCGCTCAGTAAAAGCTACTGTGCCAGCTAGGTATCACATGCAAAATAATCCATCTAGACCCGTACCTCACAACATATGTTAAGAAAAAAAATCTCAAAACAAATTAAAGACATAAAGGTAAGATGTAAATCTATAAAATTTGTATAAGAAAAAAATAGGTCTAAATATCTGTGACCTTAATTAGGCAATGATTTTGTAGCTATTAGACCAAAAGCAGAACAACAACAAAAATAAGTAATTAAATTGTAGATAATAAATATTGTTCTTTAAAGTATACTATCAAGAAAGCAAAATATTAACTTATAGAATGAAAAAAACCCAATCACATATCTGATAGAGGGCTTTTATTAGGAATGTATAAATACGCTTACTCCTCAATAATAAAATGATAAATATTTCAATAAAAATACACAAAGGGGCCGGGTGTGGTGGCTCACACCTGTTATCCAAGCACGTTGGGAGGCTGAGGCTGGCGGATCATGAAGTCAATAGATCTGGACCATCCTGGCCAACATGGTGAAAATCCATCTCTACTAAAAATACAAAAATTAGCCAGGCATGGTCCCAGCTACTCCGGAGGCAAGGAGAATCGCCTGAATTCAGGAAGCAGAGACTGCAGTGAGCCAAAATGGCGCCTCTGCACTCCAGCCTGGTGGGTTTGAATGAACATTACTCTGAAGGAGATATATTAATAGAAATAGCCAATAAGCGTATTAAAAGATGTTCAATATTGTTAGTCATAAGGACATTGAAAGTTAAAGTCACAAGGTAACACTATATGCCTGGATGTTTCTAATTTTAAAAAGTCAGAAGATAACACATGTTTGCAAAAGATATGTAAAAATCAGGGCTCTCAAACATTCTTATAGAAACTTCAAATAGTACACCCACTTTAGAACACAGTTTGATTGTTTCTCAAGAATTTACACAGAGTTGTTATATAACCTGACAATTCTACTCCTATGTATATACCAAAGATAAATGGATATATATGTCAACATAAAAATATGCAGATGATATTCACAACAGCATTATTGATAACCAAAAAGTGGAAACTACTCAAATGTCTCACAATTGATGAATGTATTATACAAAGACAATGTAGTATATCTAGGCAATGGAAAATTAGCCATAAAAAGGAATCAAGTATTGATATATGCTACAATGTAGGCGAACCTTGAAAAAAAAAAAAAGCATGCTAAGTAAAGCAAGTCACACACAAAAAACCACATATTGTATGTTTCTTCTTATATAAAATGTCCAGAATAGACAAATTCATAAAGATACAAGTATATTAGTTGTTTCTGACTGGGGCTTAAGAGAGAAGGGGACAATGAGAAGTAACCACTAAATAGTTTGGGGTTTATTTGAGTATAAAAAAAATTCTGAAATTAGATATTGATGGGAGTTACACAATTTTGTGAATATGCTAAAAAACACTGCATTTATATATGTTAAAAGGATGAGTTATGGAATGTTATAGAATGTGAATTATTTTCCAATTAACATGCATACACATGCATACTATTCACACAGTTTCATTAAAATATCACTATACACCTATTTAAATGACTAAAATTTTAAAAAAGACAAAAATGAATAATAAAATGTGACAGCATAGATGGAGAACAACTGAAATATTCATTCGTTGTTGGTTGGAAAATAACATGATACAACTGTTCTTAAAATACAGATTGCTGTTTCTTTTAAATCTAAATACAATTCCACTCCTAGGTATTTTCTCAAAAGAAATAAAAACTATGTTCATACAGAAAACTGTAAACAAATATTTATATCATTTTTATTAATCATAACTCCAGTTTGAAATCAATCAATTTCCCTTCAAATGGCAAACTGATAATCAAATGGTAATACATCCATTTAATATTATTTAGAAATAAAAAAAAATATGTTGCTGATACACACCACAACACAGATAAATGCCTCTTCAGTTTTGAGGGGAGTGGATTTTTTTTTGTGAAATCACTTTTCTTATGAATCTGAGAAAATTTTATTTCTTTGGTTTGTTCAGTTTTATACTTATTAGGGTGGAGTGACGATTTCCAAACTTCTTACATGCCAAACGGGAAACCAAACCTTATTTTTAATTTTCTTTAGTGCTTGCTAATGATTTTACTTGGCATAGGTACTTCAAGAACTACCAGCTGTTCTAACTGCAGAGATGTTTGTTGCTTTTATTTTAAAATGTGCAAGAAATTTCTCTCTTCAAAACACCATGTGCACCCAAATGTAATACCATAAAAAAATGTTAAATTTGCAAAAGTCCTCTATAAAAACAGTGTTCTTAAGTACTCTGAAAAATCAGAAGCCAATATTACAATCTCACTGACTAAGAAAATAGTATCACAAAAATAGCACCATGTGAGATCATCAGGTCATTTTGCTCAAAAAAATGATACATCAGAGCACAGTTTTAATAGTGTCCTTGCATAAAGAAGCATAGTCACATTCTGCCAGAAATAATATTTTTATTTGACTAGAAATACCTGTGATCATGTATATATGTACATGTGTGTATATATATATATATATATATATATATATATATATATATATTTGTAAATGTGTATGCATATATATGCCCACATACCCACATGGTACATTTTGGATCTATGGATTTTACTGTATATCAATAATAACTCAATAAATCTGTTTTTAAATCATTATAGGAAATTACTAAAGAACTAAGTGAAATATAAAATAATGACATATAATTTTTGTTTTAAAATACTACATATGTAAACTTCGGAAGACCAGCATCAGGTAGACATATTCAGAAAAGAACTTTTAAAGAGAGAGGAGACTTGAACAAGACCTTAAAGCAAATGAAAGACAGGATTTTATCTTTGTGTTGATGAAGAATACACAATTTACAAAAGTTAATGGAAATTCTTAGTTACATTTATATATTATCTAAAAATGAGAAGTAAACCTGTGTGTTTCCTAGTTGTCCATTATTAGCAGTTGATGGAAGAAAAGAATAATAGTAATCTTGTAATTTCTGAAGGACCTTGATCAACTCACTCTTAATAATACAGTGATTAAAAGCAAAGTGTCTGAAGTCCAGCAACTGGGCTTTAAATCATTTTACCCAATTCCTTAGCTCTGCTATTTTGAAGAACATATTTAATATCTCAAAGCCTCAGTTTCTTACTTATAAAGTGGGAAAGACAGAAACATGTACTTTTGAAATTGGTGGTGAAGATTCAGTGACATAAAATATAGAAACTCCTTAGCACTGTTTTTGCTGCAGAATAAGTCCTCACATGTTTAATGTAAATTAGACACTATTATAATGAGAAAAAATGTTTGCTAGTGTAGTTTGTGCAGTAATAAGATGAAGCTGTATTTTAAAACATATTACTTCATAATACTTTGCCATGCTAGCAAATGATAACTTTAGTATTGGGATAGAAAAGATAAATAATTTTCTCATTAAGCAAAGTTCACATCAATGAAGAAAGAATTATTTTAACTAGAAACTCTGGTAACGTTTCTGTGACATCTCCAAACTGAATATCTGTTCACTGAGGTGAAAGAGTATTACTTGATTAATGATATCTAGACCATGTTCATCAACATCCCCATTTATTAGCCCAGTGTTACAATAATAAAAATAATTTCAAATTGTTATGAAAATTAAGAGTGATGTGGCTTGACACTGTGTCCCCATTCAAATCTCGTTTTGAATTACGATCTTCAGTTTTGGAGGACAGGCCTGGTGGGATGTGATTGAATCATGGAGGCAGATTTCCCCTTTGCTGTTCTCATGATAGTGAGTGAGTTCTCATGAGACTTGGTTGTTTAAAAGTGTGTAACACTTCCTTCACTCTCTCTTCTGCCGCCATGTAAAAACCTGCATGTTTCCCACTTACCATTCTGCCATGATTGTAAGTTTCCTGAGGCCTTTACAGACATGCCTCCTATACAGCCTGTGGAACTGTGAGTCAATTAAACTGCATTTCTTCACAAATTACCCAGTCTCAGATAGTGCTCTATAGCAGTGTAAGACTGAACTAAAACAGAGAGTAATTGAGAAAATCTGAATATTATGTGTACTAGGTTTTACTGAAAGGGCATGTAGAAAATAATTTGACATTAACATTTACATGTGGAAAATCAAAAGAGCCACATTATTAACACAAAAATTCAGAGACAATGCTATTAGGTTTAAACAACATTTTCCTTAAGAAGTAATAAAGTCAAAAAGGAGATTAAATCAAGCAGAAACGGTTTATTTTTAGGAAGGACAACAAAGAGTACAAACAAAGCCCATGACAGACTGAAGCTTCCCATAGAGTAATGCTATTTAGATGTACAGAGTATTAACATCTTTGACATTCAGCAAGAAAGAGAATCATTGCTTTAACTGAATAAATCTTCAGTAAAATCTAGGGCAATTTAGAGCTATTCCTTGTCACAAATTATTTAGGGGCATAGTTTGTCCAAATGGAACTTGTGTTTCTTCCAACTATTTTCATGTTGCTTCTCAAAAACAGATTGTCGAATGGATTTACTCATTAACAGAAGTCTCAATAGGCCAACTCCAGAAAATAACAAATACACAGAGAAAAAAAATGGACGAGTAAATTGAGTTTGAATTTTTAATGCTATGCATATCAAATTTAGGAGTAGTTAACCATATGCCAAAAAATCTGTGGTTTCTTGATAACATTAATGAAATCACACTCAAATAACATTATGTTATTGAAATTATCACTTAAGCTTTTTTTCTTTGCATCATTATATTTCAGGGCCCACTAGGGACAACCTGAATGCCCTCATTGCTAGCCACATAGCACATTTTATAGTAACGGTGAACAGATTATATACCAGTAGAAGACAATATATTGCACAACAGCATCCCTCTCCCCGCTTTATTAATGAATTGGACACTAGGCTATTTCTGATGTACTAGCTGGATCTCAGAAAAATCGAGGTTACTACACAGACACATTTCAGATCTCAAAACTCATAAAAATCCAGAGCTTCTCTTTATAGGTGTATTCATCCAAGTTTTTTCTCATTATCTATTTATGAAGCTCAACAGAAACTTTGATCAAAATATAATGATTGGGTTAGCTCTTTGAAAGTATGAAAGTAAGGTAATATATAAATTTGTGTGTGTGTGTGTGTGTGTGTGTGTGTGTGTGTAAAAATGCTCTGTCATATACATCTCTAAAAACTTTCACAAGTTTCGCTACTATACCTACATCACAGATTTTATGATGCAAGTATTAGTCCTTCTGCCTAAGGCAGATACCACCACTAGAAATGCTACTAAATCACTCCATAAATACGTCAGCCCTAAGGAGGCCTAAGACCCTTGCCATTAAATTCAGGTTATTTGGAAGTCACCACAGGCTCCAAATTCTTTCTTGAGGATGCACATCTTTTAAATAGTATGGGCAATGAATACCTTATATTAGTAACTGAGTGCCATTTGTGTCCATTGACATTAAACATTTAGGGGCAGGTAGAGAAAAAGGAGAGCTCATCTTTGATGTGAGAGCAACAATACATCTACACATCTCTAGTAGACCACGATTCTATGGTTTTCCAACAACTCCTCATCTTGTTTTCTTTCCTAGCTTACTATTTTCTTCCTGTGAGTTACTTCTATTTCAGTAGACACAATTTATATACTCAAGCTCTACTTGTTCTTGTTCTGCTGTCGGGTATTAAGTGGCTTAGGTCACCGGATATCTGAATTCACCACACTCAACTTCTAACTACCTTATTTACTTACTAGCAATCCTGACATATCAATTCCATCCAATTTACTTACCATCAAGCTCTATCTTCTACAAATTTGGCTCAGTGTATTAGTATGTTCTTAAGCTGCTAGAAAAAAAAAAAAAAAAAAAAAAAAAAAAAAAAAAAAAAAAAAACCAAGACTGGGTTATTTATAAAGAATAGGGATTTAACTGACTCACAGTTTTTCATTGCTGGCGAGGCCTCAGGAAACTTACAGTTATGGCAGAAGGCAAAGGAGAAGCAGACAAAGGAGGAGAAGGGTGGCAAGATAGAATAAGTGCCAGCAGGGGAAATGCCAGATGCTCATAAAACCATCAGATCTTGTGAGAACTCACTCACAGTCACAAGAACAGCATGGGGGAAACTGCCCCCATGATTCAATTACCTCCCACTGGGTCCCACCCATTACACATAAGAATTATGGGAATTATAATTCAAGATGAGATAAAGGTAGAGACACAGCCAAACCATATCACTCAGTTTTTCCGTATTGTATTGGAAAGATAGCAGACTATAATTCATGGGGAAAATATATGTGTAAAAGACTGCTCTCCTTCTAGCCCACTAAAGGATATATGTAGTCTAAAAAGACTATGCTTCTAATCACAAATATATTTATTTTTAACAAATGCTGGAGCATACCTTAGAGAAATTGAGTATTTTATGTTTCGTCTTTCTCTTTCTAAGAATGCCTTGGAGGAACCAACATTGAGCTTACTCTATGTTTTAATTTTAAACAAAGTCAGAGTTTCATTAAGGGTGTCACTAATACTGTTTAAAAAGAGGTACAAAACAGGTAGCACAGGCAGTCAGTTTTCCACCTCTCTATCCTTGGCTATACCTGAGGTAATCCACAAAGTTATCTTACAAACATGCTAACAACTTCCTGCATCTTCATTCTAGGGATTTCTCTGGCCATGGGAGTCTGCCGGGCACAAGGCAAGCTCCAATGCAATCAAGCCTCTAGGGATAGTAGATGAATTCTTCAACTCTCTGCTACTCACTGGAAAAATTTTGTGACGTGTTTTGTACAATGTTTCAGTGGATTCTGATGTTATTAAGCCCGGTTACCCAGGATGAGAACTTGGTTCATTCATATTCTCGATGGGCTTTTCTTTTTGTCCTTTCTCTCTTCTTGCAGTCTCAGAGTGCTTCCAGTGCTCAACTCACAAATAAACATATTGTGTCAAAATTCCTGTCATGATATCTATTTATATCACAACTCAAAGCAAAACAAATAGGTTTGTTTCCAGATTTGATCATATGTCCAGTTCACATAGTGTGTTTGCTGCCTATGAACTTTATTATTTTGATCTCTGCCTCAGAACATGGTTAGAAAACGAGTCCTAGTGTTTTTACTGTTGTTACCATGGTATTATAGCCATTATTTGTACACATTTTGTTCAAAGATATTTGGTGTTTCTTCTTAGTAGCTTAAAAATTAAATTAGGGTGGTATCAGATTTTTAAATCATTGAATTTTAATTAGACACAAAGGATATGACTGTCAAGTAATCCCTGCACAAATCAGGCATCTTATCTGTTGTTAGGGGTTGAATTGTGTTACCCCAGAAAATATATCAAAGTCATAAACTCTAGTTCTTCAGAATATGAACTTATTTGGAAATAGGGTCATTGCTCATGTAATTAGTTAATATGAGATCATGTGGAAGTATGGTGGACTGGTGTTTTTACGACAAAGTGGCCATATGAAGATAGACACACACTCCAGGAGAAGCCATATGACGATGAAGAAAGAGACTGAGGTTATACAGCAGCGAGCCAAGGAACACCGAAAATTGCTCACAAACGACTAGAAACTATGAAAGGGAACGGAAAGAGTCTCATATGGTACTGCCTATACCTTGACTTCAGACTTCTAGCTTCCAGAACTGTGAGACAATAGATTTCTTTTGTTTTAAGCCACCCAATTTATAGTACTTTGTTATGGCAGACCCATAACTAATCCACTTGGCATCAAGCTTTATTAAAAATACATGGAGAGAACTATTCAGAAAGAACAGGCAAACAGGGATAAATTCAGATCAGGCATTACAGCACCACAGATTCTTCCTTTTTACATGAAACACACTTTGACCACATTAATATAGATGTATCTAACAAATGTCAATACCTACATTAATAATAGAGAAGGCAGCCATTCAGTCATCTCCATTTTATATTTAAATATTTAAGTAGCTAATAATATATTTTCCAGGGAGCCATGCCATACAAATTTATAAATCCCAGGTGTGTTTACTACAATCATCTAGACAAATAAAGGTAAATCCTGCTAAAAGATTTCATAGATAAGAATTCTCCTACTGGCAATACTATTAAATAGTTGGCTTGAAATTCTGTCATTAGCATGTTTTCAAGATTTGATGGGCCCTTTTTCCCAGGAAAGGGAGGAACTAGATTGAAGTCCTAATGCTTAACTATTTTCTTCTTACCTAATGTAAGTATATTTATGACATCTCAAATGTATTGCCTAACTCTCCATAGATTTTAGAGATAAATCTTAATTAATTGAAGATAATTATGAGTTAGGTAATATCTGCTGTATTCACACCTGTTGTTATTGTATTATTTTAGATGCTTTGCTTTTAGTCTTAGAAACACATATATTATAGTTTTACTGCTTCCTGGTTATGTTAACATGACCAGGTCACTTAATCTTTCTAAAATCAAATTACTCTTTTATAAAACTTAAATGAGAATACCTCACTCAAAATTAAATTTTAATTATTGAGTATTCTGAATCTTATTGTATATGCTTCATGTGTTATTTCACTTTTCTCATCTTGGCCTTGTCTTTTGATAATTTCTAGTGTGTCCATCCTACTTTTTAATTTTTCTTACCTTTACACTGTTGTCTCAAGGTATGACTGTCAGTTTGTACACAGTATTCTCAGAATAGGTGTTTCAAATTTTGGTAAAAGCCTGCTGCTTTACTTTCACAAATTAAGTTTCATAGTGCTTTAGATTTGAACAAGTGATTTTCAATGTATTGTTTTTATGTTAGGTGAAGAAAAGTGAGAAATGGGTGGGCAAATCTAGATTTAAAATTATGTTTAATTCATTTTAACTGTATATTACAAAGATGGAAAACAAATACATCTTTTTTAATTTTAAGGACTGACTAATTCCTATATGGTAGACATTTAATCCTGGGAAGAAAAAAGAAGGGCTTTTATTGTTAGGGTAAAACCTACAATATATAGATATGTTGAAAAGTATTGGTACATTTAAAGTCTACAGTTTACAGTTCTATGTCAGAAGAGGGATATCAGTTGTTAACAAATGCTAACTCTTGGGAAAGAGTATAAAATGGGAAAAATACATCTACATCATAAGATTAACATAACTTTTAAACTTTAAATTACTGTCTACATATCCTAGTATATGTATAAATATAATTTGTTTATATAATAACTATGTAATTCATAGAATTTTCACAAACTTATCATAACTGGACAGACGCCCAGAAGCCTTCCTTGGACCTTTAGACCCCAGAAGCCTCTCTTTTATAATTACCCATCTCCAACTCTAAAAGTCCCCTTGAAGATATGGAGATAATCACTCTCTTGGCTTCTAACAGTGAAGATTAATATGTCTTCTTTGTACCCTACAAATAAAGAATTGTTTATCATTACTTTTAGTACTTGACTTCTTTTTTTTTTTTTTTTTTTTTAATACTTTAAGTTCTAGAGTATATGTGCAAATCTTGCAGGATTGTTGCATAGGTGTACACCTGTTGTGGTGGTTTGTTGCCTCCATCCCGTCACCTACGTCAGGCATTTCTTCCAGTGTTACCACTCCCCAAGTTCCCCATCCCCCACTCTTCCTCCCCTAGTGCCCCACCCCACAACAGACCTCAGTGTGTGATGTTCCCCTCCCTGTGTCCATGTGATCTCATTGTTCAACACCCACCTATGAGTGAGAACATGCAATGTTTGGTTTTCTGTTCCTGTGTCAGTTTGCTGAGAATGATGGAAACCATCAGTCTCAGTACTTGGCTTCTTTAAATCAAGGTTATATTTGTGAGGCACCATCCACATTTTTGCAAATAATCAATGGTTTGAAATGCTTTTTAACAATCTTTTTATACCTGATTTATTCTTATTGCTTGAGTTTCTCATTTAAAAAATGCTGTTTCCTCAAAGGAAATTTTTTATATTCTTCCTTCTTTTATCTAACTACTTTGCTGTGCTTATAATTATCAGGTATATTTACTTTTTATAAATAATTTATTGGGGTAAAATTGACATAAAATACACTTTACAGGTTTTAAAGTATAAGTTTTAACATAAATATTTACCAAAATGACTCCATCCTCTTTGAGAGGCACTAGGGACAGAAAGAGAACATGAGGAGAATTTCCAGGATATCGGTATTATACTATTTCTTCATCTGGGTTCTGATACACAGTTCAGTTGAATAATTTTGCTGAGCTGTATACTGATGATTTGTGCAAATTATCTAACTATGTTATACGCAATAATTAAAAAATCCTCAATTCTGATGTATATCAAATCCTCTTTGATTTTCTGTACTTGAAATTTAATGTCTCTATTGTGCAGTTCCTTTACTTTACAAAAAATCATTTTCTCAAATATGTAAATAAAGATACAAATCTCTCAGGCATTGTAACAATCTATTGGCATTCTATGTTCAACTAACTCAAAGCCAAGATTTTAATATTTTCATAACCATGCCTGAGAGTATCAAAACATCTGAAAGATTTTAGCCTGACATAATCGGAAGATGTAATATAAATAAAATTCACATCAACTTATCTAAATCTTAAGGAGTTTTTCTTTAAAGGACATACTAATTAGATCTCTGAAAAAGACTAAAATACTGGTTAAATTTTTCTAGTTAAATTCCTTATGTCTTGTGAAAAATTAGCTTATGTTTCAGAATCCACTGAGTTCATAAACACTCCCTGAATGTTTTCACACTATTTATTTGTGTGAGAAAAACAGTTTCTTTTTACCCTTTAATTGTCTTCTAATGTATATTTACCATATGGCAAGCTGCTAAGCATAACAAAACAGTGATGAAAATGCTCTTTTATTTTATAGAAATTTCTTTGTAAGTAAAATAATAATTAAAAATTTTTAAAGCAAAAAAAATAAATAAAATAAAATAAAATAATAAAAAAAAATTTTAAAGCAGTGTGGGTGTCTACAGCCATCTCTTCAGTAAGACAACCAAAATAACTCATTGAGTAAAGACAGACAGGTCTATTGCTTTGTGCAGTAAAGTAGTGAACTACTTTAACAGAGTCTTAGTGGTTTCTTGAAATAGGAAAATCAAGAACAAGATATTCACAAGATCTTGAGGGTTCGATTTCAGGTGACCCATTCAGTAAAAAGGACTGTCTGAAACTGGGTCAGCTTTGTCACTGGAGGATTCAGTGAGGTGGGGTTGTTGCAGTGAGCTTTGGCAAGCCTAATTGAGCAGTCTATGGTTGTAAGAAGTGGTGATTCTCCAGGAGAGATAGTTGAATATTATATTGTTTGGATAACTTGGTTTTCATGAAGTTCCTGAAACAAAGTTATTTGTAACTTTATCTTACTTGGTAAGAATTTTCCTGCAGAGCAAAATGTTAGAACAGAATGTTGAACAGTAGAGTTATGTTAAAGCAGACATTAAGCTTTCTGTTACAATAATTTTAAAAAACTTTACCATGAGAAATAACCTGATAAATTATTATAAACACTTAAACTTCACTATTAGTGATGTTTCAGTCTTTTCCAGAAATGCCAAGTTTGCAATACTGAAGACTACATAAAAAGTAAGTTAGACAGCAATATGAAAAAATTCAGTAATGTAATAGTTAAAAGCATAAAAGCAGTACTAAGTGAATGTAATTTTTAAAAAGCACAAAATTTTTTAACCAAAATGTTTCTTGTGATGATTTATATAATTTTCTTTTTCCAACATTTCAGAAATTTTGTGATATTTATTTATGTTTAAATCTAGATCAATTCTTCAGAAAGTCATTTCCCAAACCCTCCTCTGACTACATATTATTCAGGTTTATCACTTTTTGAGACACAGTTTCTTTTCCACATTTATTTTTCCTAAAATAGCAATGCATCTTACAAGTGATGGCATATTAAAATTACTGTAAACCCAGTTACATATATGAAAACTTCTATGTCTGTCTCTGGACATACCACCCTGAATGTACCCAATCTCATCTGAAAATCTCCTATTCCAGCATCAGAGTCAATGATGTTAAATTTGTTAAAATATCAGTATAAAGATATTTTCAAAACTCAATAATTCAATAATCAACATTTTAGATAAAATTTAAGATTATCAACCAGTGCATATAAGCAAATACAAGTTGGTAGTTATATTAAAGTTGCACAAAATATACTTATTACAGTAAAATCAAAATTTAAAGGGAATGCTGTTTTACTTGGGGATGAATGATTAGCTTTTTTTGAGCAGACTATTTAGGCCATAATTCCAACTGCCATAATCCTGAATATTGAAATCCAAAAAGATCAATATCCCTAAAGACTAAAATCTCTAAAATCTAAAATCTGTAATGTCTAAAATCCTAAATCACAGTTCTGAAAGGTTACAATCCTGAATGCTGAAATCCTGAAGGCCAAATTCTGGGGAAGAGATTAGTGCACCGTCGGTTATACACAGAATAGTTGCTTCATGTTAGGTGGATTTACTGCCTTCTTAATGTCTTCATTTGGAAATGAAGCATGGCTTAAAGAGATGTGTATGGCTACCAAGTTGGTAAGAGGTAGATTTGTGGACAATATCAGGCGTCAACTTGACTGGATTAAGAAATACCTAGAAACTTGATAAAGCATTATTTTGGGTGTGTCTCTGAGAATGTTTCCAGGGAAGATTAGTATGTGAATATGAGTGGACTATGTTTGGAAGACCTGCCTTTCCGTACATATTGGGGGATGTGTATGTATACCATACATATTGGGGGATACCATCCAATAGGTCAAGAGTCCAGTGAGAACAAATACAGAAAGCAAATTGGTCTCTCTCTGAGAGCTGGAATAAACTTCTGCAGCCTTGAACGTCAGAACTCCAAGTTCATCAGCCTTTGAAATACAGAATTTATACCGATAATTTTTTTTTTTTTTTTCAGAATTACAATTTGGGGATATTGATCTTTTGGGATTTTGATTTTCAGGATTTTGAATCTTAGGAATTTTGATCTTTAGGGATTTCAACCTTTATTATATAATTACGTCTTTCATAATTATAGCCTGGCACCCCCTAAGAAAATTTTTATGTCCTGTGCCCGATCTAGATTTCTGAAAACCAAACCTAAACTGTAATTTTGCAGGCTGTTGAATTACAACACAAATGAATTCCCAATTTTACGAGCCTCTTTTAATCAAAAGCAGCATATTTATTGGGAAAGAATTGAATTCTAAAAGTTAGATTAGGCATAAGGCAGATTCTAAGGAAGCTGTGACATTTAATCCCCAAACTCATTCTTTGCCATTGGAAGCAGCCCTTTAGCCCTGCTTGGAGTTTAGTCTCTTTTTCAGTAAAGACTTTAGTGGCCTCACCTAAGGTAGTTTCCTTACAAAGGACCACTGATCCACTTTAGGATCTACCTCTGCTTCCTCCCTTCTTGGACCTATAACTAGTATCTTGACCTAGCAGATTCCAGGGGTTGAGATGCAAAGTTCAATTCATGAGGAGATGCTGTATATACAAATATCAAAATGACTGTAAGATTTTGCCAATTTATACACACAGAAAATTTGGAAATATGAGTGATGAAAATAAGGGTGTGAGATCAGGGTGAAAGGAATATAAATTTGGATCAGAGTAAATTTATTGATGTGAGTTAACTGAAAGAGATTCTGAATTTAATGTGTTAGCCTAGGAACCTAGGAATAGACATAATGCTTTGGACTTCAAAGTGGCATAGGCTAAAGAAAGCTGGAAAGGTAGAATTTCCTTGATATGCTATAGAGCAAAGTATTCACAAACAAAGAGAGATTGGAAAACTGGAGTGAGTTTATGATGCAAGACTTGCTCATCCATCCCTTAATTTTATCCCCCATGGGCATACAGAAAATAATCTCTTTTCCAAGTCTGTGAAAAATAAATTCATGAAGAAATCCCCAGTATCTTTGAAAAACTTTTTGAAGGTTATTTTCTGTCTGCTAATTATTATAGCAGGATTGCCATGAAACTGAAATGCCTAAATTCAATGGGAAGGGTGAGACCCTGGGGTTCAAAAGGGTAAGAAATATCAATCACCAAAGACAAAGTGGGCAGGGTTATTGTTATGGATAACAGAGCTAAAGAAGTAGTCAGAATGGTCTATCTCACAGTCATCTTCAGGGTTGGTTAGTTAATCATGGTGTCTGTAGAACTGAAATAGTTGGATAGCTTAATAAAGTTTTCCTTGATCTGTATAATTGAAAGAGCTCTAGGTTTCATGGACAGAAGCTTGATTTGAATCACAGAGAGTAAAAGTACATCAATCAATTTCCAGACTTGAATCAGTTCAGTGACCCAGAGCTCTGCAAATGAAGGGGAGGCCAGGTCCTACTACACTGCAAAAATGTACACTATTAATCATCTAGCATCCCCAAAGGGACCTGCAACCATTTACTATTAAGATGCCAGCTATTAAAATATGCTATTGGTGACTATATTATTTAATAAAGCTGATCTTAAAGTTGATTCACAAATTACGTATATTGCAATTTTCACCAACCTAATCTGCCATGTATAAAGATTATATCATTATAATTATTTGTATTTCTTCATTATATATACTGTACTATTGAGAACAGCAGTAGAAAAATCATCCTAATTATTATATAATGGAGATTTACTTTTATTTAGTAAAAATAACTCATATTAAATATTAAGTACAGATTTCTAAGCCATATTTACCTCTCCAAATTTTCTGTTTATGATATCTGTAAATCAGGATACAATATTGAGATACACAATGATTAGGGAAGTTTGAACTTTTGGACAACCTGGAAAGTTGATGCAACAAATGTTCACTATGCAATAATTATGAAGTAGAAGATTGATAATATTATATGTACTTGGTGTGGTATAAAAGCAGAAACAGAAAGTGAATTGGATTTGTCTTATGGAATAATTATATAAAATACAACATAATTATACCTATGCAATCTATATGTTTGTATATAATGCATACTATTAAGTTATAACTTACAAACATAATATACATTTCTTAAAATTTTCTCATCTCATAAATTGTGTCATTCTTTCTCTGGTGTTTGCATAAGAATATACTAGCTTTTTGATGTGCTGTTGCAATCGGCTTGCTAGTATTTTATTGAAGATTTTTGCATCTATGTTCATCAAGGATATCGGCCTGAAGTTTTCTTTTCTTGTTGAGTCTCTGCTAGGTTTTGGTATCAGGATGTTGGTCTCATAAAATGATTTGCAAAGGATTCCCTCTTTCTAGATTATTTGGAATAGTATCAGAAGGAATGGTCCCAGCTCCTCTTTATATGTCTGGTAGAATTCAGCTGTGAACTCATCTGGACCTGGGCTTTTTTTGGGTGGTAAGCTCTTAATTGCTGCTTCAACTTCAGATCTTGTTATGGGTCTGTTCAGGGTTTCGGCTTCTTCCTGGTTTAGGCTTGGGAGGAGGCAAGTGTCCAGGAATTCATCCATTTCTTCCAGGTTTACTAGTTTATGTACAAGCCACTGTTCAACGAAATAAGAGAAGACACAAACAGATGGAGAAACATTCCATGTTCATGGTTAGGAAAAATCAATATCATGAAAATGGTCATACTGCCCAAAGTAATTTACAGATTCAACGCTATCCCCATCAAGCTACCAATGACCTTCTTCACAGAACTGGAAAAAAAACACCTTAAACTTCATATGGAACCAAAAGAGAGCCCACATAGCCAAGTCAATTCTAAGCAAAAAGAACAAAGCAGGAGGCATCACACTACCAGACTTCAAACTATACTACAAGGCTACAGTAATCAAAACAGCAAAACAGAGATATAGACCAACAGAACAGAACAGAGGCCTCGGAGGCAACACAACATATCTACAACCATCCGATCTTTGACAAATCTGACAAAAACAAGCAATGGGGAAAGGATTCCCTGATTAATAAATGGTGTTGGGAAAACTGGCTAGCCATGTGCAGAAAGCAGAAACTGGACCCCTTCCTGACACCTTACACCAACATTAACTCCAGATGAATTAAAGACTTAAACATCAGACCTAACACCATAAAAACCCTAGAAGAAAATCTAGGCAAAACCATTCAGGACATAGACGTAGGCGAGGACTTCATGACCAAAACACCAAAAGCATTGGCAACAAAAGCCAAAATAGACAAATGGCACCTAATCAAACTCCACAGCTTCTGCACAGCAAAAGAAACAGTCAGTAGAGTGAATCAGCAACCAACTGAATGGGAAAAAATTTTTGCAGTTTACCCATCTGACAAGGGGCTGATATCCAGAATTTACAAAGAACTAAAACAGATTTACAAGAAAAAAACAAACAAGCCCATTCAAAAGTGGGCAAAGGATATGAACAGACACTTTACAAAAGAAGACATACATGAGGCCAACAATCATATGAAAAAATGCTCATCATCACTGGCCATTAGAGAAATGCAAATCAAAACTACATTGAGATACCATCTCACACTAGTTTGAATGATGGTCATTAAAATATCTGGAGACAACAGATGCTGGAGAGGATGTGGAGAAATAGGAACACTTTTACACTGTTAGTGGGAGTGTAAATTAGTTCAATCATTGTGGAAGACAGTGTGGCGATTCCTCAAGGACCTAGAAATAGAAATTCCATTTGACCCAGCAATTCCATTACTCGGTATATATCTAAAGGATTATAAGTCGTCCTACTATAATGACACATGCACACGAATGTTCATTGCAGCACTGTTTACAATAGCAAAGACCTGGAACCAACACAAATGCCCATCGATGATAGACTGGACAGGGAAAATGTGGCACATATACACCATGAAATATTACACAGCCATCAAAAATGATGAGTTCATGTCCTTTGTAGGGACATGGATGAACCTGGAAATCATCATTCTCAGCAAACTGGCACAAGAGCAGAAAATCAAACACTGCATGTTCTCACTCATAGGTGGGTGTTGAACACATGGACACAGGGAGGGGAGCACTACACACTGGGGTCTGTTGGGGGAAAATGGGGGTGACAGCAGGGGGTGGGGAGGTGGGGAGAGATACATGGGGAGAAATGCCAGATATAGGTGATGGGGAGGAAGGCAGCAAATCACACTGCCACGTGTGTACCTATGCAACAATCTTGCATGTTCTTCACATGTACCCCAAAACCTAAAATGCAATAAAATAAAATAAAGAAAAGAAAAAAAAAAGAATGTACTAGGAATCAGAGAGATAGAGGCTTGTAAGTAAAAATCAGTATCTCTTGTTATTTGGTCCTTCTTCTTCTGTTTGGCTTTGTTTTTAAATTCCCACCTGCTATTCAAAAACAGGTCAGATACCTTATCTGTGAAGTCATAGTTTTTCTTCATAATTTTCAGATTAAATCTCTTGATAAAGGATGAGCTGAGTTTTCCCAACAGGTAGAAAATTACCAACTAATTTTTGTGGCACTGTTTACAATAGCAAAGACCTGGAACCAACCCAAATGCCCATCAATGATAGACTAGACAAAGAAAAGGTGGCATATATATATACACCATGGAATACTAAACAGCCATAAAAATGGATGAGTTCATGTTCTTTGTAGGGACATGGATGAATCTGGAAATCATCATTCTCAGCAAACTGACACAAGAACAGAAAACCAAGTACCACATGTTCTCACTCATAGGCTGGTGTTGAACAATGAGAACACATGTGCACAGGGAGGGAAGCATCACACATTGGGATCTGTTGTGGGGGGTTTATAAGGGAGGGACAGCCAGTGATGGGGAGGTTGGGGAGGGATAACATGGGAAGAAATGCCAGATGTAGGTGATGGGGGGATGTAGGCAGCAAACCACATTGCCATGTGTGTACTTATGCAACAATCCTGCATGATCTGCACATGTACCCCAGAACCTAATGTACAATTTAAAAAAAAAAAAGAAAAGGAAAGCACCAATAGTGAATTTTTCTAAGAAATAGCAAAATATTTTATTATTGCAATAACTGTTTTTGTCAATTTTGAATAAATAGTATCTGGCCATTTTCCCATCATTTTCACTGCTCTGACAGAAATGGACTAGAATAAAAAATAGAGAAAATTACATATAAAAGTATTAAGTAAATATTAATATATACACTTCATTACATTTTGATAAACCATTTTAAAACAACATTGGATCATTGAGGTATTGGCTTTTCAAAAATAAGAAGATAAAATATTGGAGTAGAGGATTGCAGTGGTGCATATATAATCCAGCTCACATACTTGAAATGGCAATGTGCTGATTAGATATTTTTTGTAGAAAAGAATTGACAATGAGCCAAGCAGAACTGCTGGGAACAGACTGACCTGCTGAAATTTCACTCTCGCATTATTTGAAGACTTCGTATTTTAGTCTTTTTAGATGTATATCATGTTTCTCAATGTCTGTACTTGGGGAATAAATCAGTTTTCTAACTCTTAATTGAATAAATACTATATTAAAATAGTTAAATAATTACATATATTCTTTCAAAGAAACATTGCATTCTTCCCTATAATCTACCAAGGAAACCAAATTGTGTTAGATGTTCACACTCAGTTGCAAAGTATTTGTTTTTATAGATAGAAAGGGAGTTATGTTTTTCTCAAGATTGACCTCTGGAATATTTTGCCTGTAGCTGGTAATCTTGGTTGGTTTTCAAAGTATTGTACTAATAGTACTAATACAACAGATATATTTTCACTCTCTGAGCATGTTTAAAATACCATTAATATTAACCAACTAACCATCAACAACAACTAATAATGTGTCAAAAACTAACAACCTTGAGGTAGAAATTGAAGATATTGGTATGACCGTAATGTGAGCACAAACTAAAGATGTATCTATGTAATATAAAGAGTGATAAAAATATGCAGCCCTTCTAGAATATCTTGAAATATCTAGGAAACTCATCTCTGTATATTGCCCTTGGTACCTGATTAAATGAAGGCATCAGGGTATATCACTTTTTTTTCATACTGCTGATAAAGTTATACCTGAGACTGGCAATTTGCAAAAGAAAGAGGTTTATTGTACTTACAGTTTCACATGGCTGAGGAGGCTTCACAATGCTGGCAGGTGGTAAGGAGCAGCAAGTTAGGTTTTACATGGATGGCAGCTGGCAAAGAGATAGCTTGTGCAGGAAAAATCCCCCTTATAATAAGAATCATATCTCGTGAGCCCCAGTATCATGAGAACAGCACATGAAGAAACTGTCCCTATGATTCATTTACCTCCCACAGGGTCCCTCCCAAAACATGTGAAAATTCAAGATGAAATTCGGGTGGGAATATCACCAAACCATATCAAGGGGCTGAACATTCTCTTCTACAGAAACAGCAGCTTCATCGATAAATGATAAGGATGAACCTAAAAAGTATTCATAATTTGGAGTAACAAGGTCTAACAAGGTCCATCATTGTCAATTTCTTCGTGATGAATTAACAACATAATAAAGCAGTGAATTATTAATAGCCCCTTGTGGGTAACAAGCATAAAGTCTTTTCAGAGATTGAAAATTATTTCTGAGGAACAGGACACTTGCCTAGGAAAGAAGCTAGGAACTTATGCAGCTTGTAACTGTCCTAAACGCTGCAATAAAAAATAAGATTAGTCTATTGAAAAGTCGCTCAGATAAAGCTCATTTTTCCTCTATAGTTATTGCATATTCAATTGGCACTGTACCCCTCAGGTTATAGTGGCTGAACTGGTAATGTTAATAACATTACCCATCTCCCATTTATTATCTGACAACTCCAATAGAGATATAATTGACAATTAGGGTCACCTGAAACCCTAATAGTCCAAACTTAATTTATTTTGTAAAATAAGGGTTTTTTAATTTTAAATAATTTTGTGTGTGTGATATTAAAAGTCTTTCTAAAATGCCCTGTAGCTTTGCCTAATCCAGCTTCTTCTTTCAGTAGACAGTTCTGAATGGATATTATGCACTCATCTCTTCCAGCTCTTTGTGTGCTCTGAGTTATAAATTTCCATCATTCTCAGCAAACTGACACAAGAGCAGAAAATCAAACACCGCATGTTCTCACTCATAGGTGGGTGTTGAACAATGAGAACACATGGACACAGGGAGGGGAGCATTATACACTGGGGTCCGTTGGGGGGAAATGGGGGTGAGACGGGCGGGTGGGGAGGTGGGAAGAGATAGCATGAGGAGAAATGACAGATACAGGTGAGGGGAAGGAAGGCAGCAAACTACACTGCCATGTGTGTACCTATGCAACAATCTTGCATGTTCTTCACATGTACCCCAAAACCTAAAATGCATTAAAAAATAAAAATAAATTTCCTATGAACATATGCCTGAAAATTAATACAGATGCTGATGCACACACTCCATCCTTTTACATAACATGCACTAGCATGCAGGCAGTTGTACTCACCCTAAAATATTTTCATGCATGCTACTTTACAGTCTAGGACTACAGAAATGAGTACTTTTGCTTTTTCTGCATTTGCATCACTAAAATGCCACTGTGATGGTTGTCCTGGTTGAAAGACACTTCTAGTATAAATTCTGGTAGTCAGCTCAAATCCTGAAAATTGGTAAATGACATAAAGCTTTGAAAGTATTGTTTTTTTGGACCTCAAGTATAAATCAGTGTTTTCAAACCTGACTAATTTAGGGAGCTTGTGTCCATTTGTGTGCGTGCACTTGTATGAGTGTGTTTGTGACTATTTCATGAGTGCATATAATTTCCACCCCTCATTTTCTAGGCATGTACACACCAAAATATGTCCACTGTTTGAATAACATTCACAATATAAGGTGAGATTGGAACATCCCCCTATAAATATCCCTTTTGTTGTCTTACATCAGGAGTGCATTTAGGAAGATAATGCAGATTTTTGCCACTCAGAGAAAGATGTGTGTAATCTGATTGAAAAAGATTGATCTTAAATGTGATTATAGGGTTATTGTATAATGCAATTTCTCTTGATTTAAAGTGCTAATTCTAAAAACGTCTATCTTCCTCTTAATGGTTATCACAGTATTATACTATTAAAGTAAGTAATAAAAAGTCTAACTTTTTTATTATAGTCTACCAAATATATTTTCCAACTTTGAAACCTCTTATTAAATAAAACAAGTTATACCTTTAACCCTAAATAACACAATGATTAATTGCAGAAAGAAAACTGAGCCAGAGAGAACTAGAATAGCTGGAACAGAACAAATATTTTAAAATGTAATTTGATCAAGCCTACTTTAACTTTCACCTCAAGCTCACTTTAGATAGTACTGACTGCCTCTGGGCTCCTGAATTAGATCATTTACTTAGAGCATTTACTTTAGAAACCTTGTAATTGCACATTCTTTCTTTGCCTCTTTGAGATGTAAATGTTTTAAAAAGACTTCGTAACAGTTTTACAACCCAGGAAGATATTTCTCTAAGACCTGGGTGTCATCCCTAGGAATGCAATCATCAAGGAAGACGATACCCCTATCTCCTAGTTTCCTTGGGAAGGTAAAAGGCTAACTCCTGCCTGAGCTTTCTGCAAGTTGTGTAACATAACCTCCTGTCATGAAAATATGAGAAAGTTTACTTTTTTGGGGGGAAAAACCAATTAGCAAATACAGATGACCTTCAGTCACCAGATGCTAGCTCTTAAAAACTCTCCGATCCTTTTGCTTTAGCTGAATTGGGTTCCAATTCAGTTCTGACCTCTACCCTATTGCAACTACCTTGAACAAAGTCTTCCTTATGTGTTTACTTTTGACTGCTACAATGTGTGCTTTGATAAATTCAAGAACATTTTCCTGAAATCTCATAAACTACGTATGGAAAATATAACAGTAAGTACTCCAGTGAAAGTTGACTGAGGTGGTCAATAAAATGACATATTAATATAATTTTGAGTTATAAAGATGAAGAAATAATATGAGCAGAAAACCTAAAATTGAGTTACTTCATTAGAAAAACAAAAACATGTTTTCATTTGACTTTATTGCACTGTTGTAGGTTTCAATATTGGCCCAATTTGTTAGCCTTTCTAGTATCCATATGCTTGGTCATGTGGCTTCGTAGTGTTAATTGAAAAAAATGATGAGACAAGTCTCAATCATTTTAGAAAATTTATTTGCCAAAGTTAAGCATTCAACCAGGAGACAGGTCTATGGCTTTATTCAAATATGGTTTTGAAAGCTCCAAATTTTAAGGGGAAAGAAAAAGGATATTGAGAAGCACACAGTTTGTGCATAAACAAAGCGGGCTGAGGAAAAATGTGGAGAATCTTCATTTTACATTAGATAATACAGACAAGATGGGGTAGGGGAACAATTAGATATGCATTTGTGTCTGGTGGAACAGGGTGACTGTACCTGTAAAGATAAGCTATCAGTTTACCTTGCAGTGGTGATGTTTCAATGGCTTGGTAGGAATTTTCCTGTGGACCAAATATGGAGGAGGTGGTAGCCTTTCATCTAGTAGCCATCTTATCTAGGAACCAAAAGGGGGAAGCATGTTTGCATGATCCAGTACCCAGCTTGACTTTCCCTTTAACTAAATAAGTTTGGGGTCCCAAAATTTAATTTCCTTTCAATTTCCCCCTTTTCTTTCTTTAAGATCTTTTTGATAAAAGCATTTAAAAAAGAAATATGGGTTTCTGGCTTCAGGTTGCTTTTTCTCCTTCTCCTTCTTTCCTTCCTTCTCCTTCTTCTCCTTCTCCTTCTCCTTCTCCTTCTCCTTCTCCTTCTCCTTCTCCTTCTCCTTCTCCTTCTCCTTCTCCTTCTCCTTCTCCTTCTCCTTCTCCTTCTCCTTCTCCTTCTCCTTCTCCTTCTCCTTCTCCTTCTCCTTCTCCTTCTCCTTCTCCTTCTCCTTCTCCTTCTCCTTCTCCTCCTCCTCCTCCTCCTCCTCCTCCTCCTCCTCCTCCTCCTCCTCCTCCTCCTCCTCCTCCTCCTTCTCCTCCTCCTCCTCCTCCTCCTCCTCCTCCTTCTTCTCCTTCTTCTCCTTTTTTTTTTTTCTTCTGCTGGTCTCCCATCGCTGGGATGATTTACTCCTAGAAGCTCAGGTTCTACTTCACCAGGAATGCTTATTCCTAAGAGATCATGTTCCATGTTGCTAGGACAGCTCATTCCTTGGAAGTCATTTCTCATAAAGATAAAATATAGGGGAAGGAAAGAAGAGAAAAGGGAAAGGAAAAAAGAGAAAACAGGAAAAATATATAGGGATGTAGACCATATTTATAACAAAAGAGAAGCAAAAGTGGAAGCTGGGTCAGACTATATTATTGCCTCCTCAGTTAGAGCAATTCTCTGGGAAGCCATTAGCCTGGTCCTTTCAGTTGCACATTTACTTATTTGGAAACATATGCCATAACACCATTGTAAGCAAAAACACAAAAAAAGTCAAATTATTATTATTATTCCTATTATGAGACATAGTTTCTGCCACCATGTTCCACATGTTCCACAGGATCGAAACCAAGTGCTCAATAACTAATCAATTAGTGAGGGTTTTGGATCTGACAGCTTGATTATCTGGGTTTTCATGTCAATCATAAGTCATGTTATGTTTCTGGATTCATCGGGAATATACACACAACATTCAGTTTTATAAAGGTACAGGTCCTCCCTTGTGCTGCTGTGAGTATATCTAAAGCCATATGGTTTTCCAGCACAGCTTTTCTCATAAGCATGACCTCATTGTTTAACAAAGGGACATTTATGTGGCTATCATTCAGGGCCTTTTGAGTGTGAATTTGTTAAAGTTTCTATATGCCATATAACATCTTCGAGAGCAATCTGTGGTACAAAGATTGAAGCTAAATGATCATACTATTAGAATACTGGATGTGTCCAAAGAGATTGTAAATGAAAAAAGTTTGCTTATTTTTGCAGGGTCTAAATTACTTATTGTGCCCAAGCATAACCTAGGGAATATTGTCCTAAACACCCCGGAGGTAACCACAGCCATAAGTTAATGCCACACAGCCAATATGTCCCATTTGGAGCTTGCCAATAAATATCTGGTTAGTGCACCCAATTGTTGCCATGCCAGTCAGTGCCTTGTTATATGATAATGTAGTCAGAACACTCTGGAGCTATCCACCCCATATCTCTCATACTGTTTGACCATAGGTCCTTCGTATGACTTCTTTGCTCTTAGAACAAAGGAGTATTTTGGCTGAGTTGGCCAAAGGAAGGGGACAACCAGATACATTTATCCCAAATTTACATTATTCCATTTTGAAAATGGGCCATTATTTGGGGTATAGTTACCACCTTCTGCTTTAGTTGGGGTGATGCTAAGGTGAGAGCTAATGAGCTGCTCCTATGCATTAAAATAACTGTTCTCATGTCCCTTCTTCTTAAGAGTGTTTTTAATGGGCCAACTACATGTATTGTCTTTTATTATGGCAGCACTAATAAATACCAGACTGTTTCTGTGATATAATAAATTTTTGGTATTCTATCCAGTCCTGACCTTGGAAGGGGGATGGCAATCATGGCAGGCCAGAGCCACTGGAAAGAGGTTTGAGTCCTCATATTCAGCAGGTGTTCTTTAGTGATCTGTCTACATAATCCTGAACTCACTGTAGAAACAAGTTTGTTTAATGGGCATCAGTGGATGTCAGTGAGAGGAAGATGTAGGGATACTTGATTAACAACAGCAAGGTTGTGAAATTCATCTTAGTTACTGAAGGATGTTAAATCAGACAAGGCAAGTGCCCTGTTCTTTATGAGACAGCAGTTGACAGTATATCTAGGACAATAATTGTAAGGGATATTGTACAATAAACACAGGCATTTATTTGCCTACAGGCCTGGTCCTGTGCCTTGAGTTTAAGCAGTCTACAATACCTGTCATCTGCTTCTAATTCTGGGTTGAAGGTTGAGTGGATGGGAGGCAAAGGTCTTTGCTGGAAGTTATAGTCCACTCAGGAGATGTTGCCTTTTTGTGATGAGAGATGTGAATTCATGAGTCTATACCATTTAATCTTGTGGCATATGGTACTGGCTTCCACACCTTATAGACTGAAACTATAGGATGATTTGCCAAAATCCAGGACCTCTTTCCACCAGCGTTTTCCAGTTGGGGGGTCTGAAATTTATTTGCTGTTTAAAAAATGTCCTTTCTTTTGTTGGAGTTTTTCCACTCACTTCCATCAAGGGAAGCAAGCTCGTCTGCCTCTGCATTGGTGGAGAGTGATCTCCAGCTTGGGCCTCATCACTAGGAAAGAAACTGGTTTGGGATTCAAGCTTACACATTTTTTCAATAACTAAATTAGCAATAACAACCAGCTGTTGTTAATTTCCTGTTTACAGGTAGAGTGCTCTGAAATTGTATATTTTTTTTTGTGGTGATTGTTACTTTTGCTTAACTGTTTTTATTGCTTGTGTCAATTTGTGTGTGTGTGTGTGTGTGTGTGTGTGTGTGTGTGTGTGTGCATATGTGTATGTTTCGGTACTTTCCCTTATTAGATTTGACCAACTCTGAACTCACTAGCTCATGAGTGTGAAATCTTTCACTCTGAAGAAATAGAGTAACCTGAGCCCCTCAGCCTTTTGAGACATTCTCAAGCAACTGAGAACCACCTGAGGGTGTCAGGGAGAAACACTCCCTAAGTCATACAGCAGCTCTTAATAGGTTTCCCCTTTCAGAAGAACATATTTTGGATCTAATTTCAGCTGGCAGGTGCATATAAGGAACAAATTTCTCCCGCATTTTGAGCCCCTGACACATTTGTTCCAAGTAGCCAAGACATGGGTGGACCAAACTGGTTCAGGGGGTAATGGCCCTAAACAGCTAGGTCTGCAAGCAGAACGTTTTGGTTCTGATACAAATCCCAACTTGATCCAATCTGAAGAGGAGTTCTAAATTATGGGGAATAAGACCTCTACTACCCCAGCAGTTACAGAACTTAATGTTTGCCCTTTAGATACTCTGGCCAGGTATATGAAAAATACTTACGGTGAATCATCATGTAAATATTTAACTAAGTGGACTACTATGACTAAAGCAGATTCTAAGTTATAATAGCCTAAATGGGGATATTTTGAGATGCCCAAATTAGTGTACTTGCAAATCAAGAGACTCACGGAGACAAATAGAGTAGAGCCACCTCTACTCTAAATTAGCTGACCTAAGCCAATACATGGGTATGAAAGGTATCTTAACTAAAATAATCAGAGCTTCCCAGCTTAACTCAGACTAAACAAATGAACTCTCAGTTGTTTGGCAGAAGTATGGAAAACAGGTGTCTCCAAACTATGGCCCGCGGGCTGCATGCGGACCCCTGAGGCCATTTATCCGCCCCCGCCCCACCCCCCGCGCCGCACTTCAGGAAGGGGCACCTCTTTCATTGGTGGTCAGTGAGAGGAGCACAGTAAGTGGCAGCCCTCCAACGGTCTGAGGGACAGTGAACAGGCCCCCTGTGTAAAAAGGACGCCTGATGGAAAAGGACTGTTTAATGTTGTCTGCCACTTAGATTTTGATGTGGTTTGTTACAAAATAAAACCGAAAGGATCCAACAATACTTAATGACAAAAATTAGTAAACTGACACAAGATTATGAAGAATACAAAGAATTTTATATATAGACATTTTGTCTTTTAAATGCAATAGCTACAGACAAATCAGTTGAAATGCAATCACATAGGGACTATTGTTTACCTGAGCCCTTCTAACGAAACAACAATCAGAATACCTCCAAACAGCCAAGTGAAACTGGAAATTTTAACAGATGCAACGCTAGTAAGCATTTGAGATATTTTACTAAAGATTCTGAGTTCTAAAACCAACTGAGATAGGGAGGAAAGAATGGAACATGGAACACATGCATGACACATACAATGTAAAACTAATATACCTAAAATAAAGAGGGAAAAAAACAGGAAAATACAGTAGTAAAAGCAAAAATGCTTAATGCATGCCTCATCCACAATGAGTCAAAGCCAACAAAACAAGTAGTACAGAACTAAGGTTATTTATGAATACAAAAATAAATGCTAAGAAAGATAACACTAGTGATACATCTTACAGGGTGAATCTCATTTTACTCTTCTTAGAGCAAGGATGAATAACTAATGTTATAAAAGTAGAGAGGAAGGTGTATTATATGAATTCTAAGTCTAAAGGTATATAGGACATCTTCCTTGCTCTTTATCAAACTGTCTTCACCTATATTTTATTCGTGTCATTGTTGTGACAACTAGCGTTATAATGGTGACCAGGTAGGGACTTTCTTCAGTTTTACAACTATTGCTTAGTTTCTGTTTCACAACTTTCTGTGAGACCTGTGGGTGAAATGGCTGAGCAAAGCCACGGGGCCCTTTACTCACAGAAAACCTGGAACTGTCAAGGGGTCAAGATATCATGAAACAGCCAACAGAGGCTGAGTGCTGATGGATGCATCTTCAGAACACCCTGGTGCAATTGGACCCCAGTTGCCCACAGCTGTCTGTTGCTTCATTCCTTGTTCTCAGTCCTTCATTCTTATTCCCTGGCACCACCTCCCAAAACAAACTACCAGCATATGTAGGCTTTGTCTTAGAATTTGTTTTCCAGGGAAAACTTAGGCATAACAAAATTAAAAAATAGAACGAATATATAAAGCTTTAAGGATTTCAGATAAACTACAGAAAAAATTTTAAAATATCCTTGATTTTTATGGGGAAAAAAAGTCACAATTACTGCTTCTACTGATGTGGTCTGTTGCCTATAGTCATAATGAAAGAAAATGCTAAATTTAATTTAAAAGTTAAGAAAAACTAAGTATGTAATTTTATTCACATCCAGTTTTCTCAAACTTACTGAATTCTATGAACCCTTAAGTTAAAAGACCCCTGCTAGAGTAACCGTTTGATCTTTATAGCAAATTCACTCAAGAATTGGTATAAATTTTAATCCTATTAAAGAACTAATACTAATCATCCCAAGGCATTTTTTTAAAAGTAAGGAGGATTTTTAAAAGAACTCTAATCTTTTTAATATAATTAATTATATATACAAAGTGCATCTATGTGTTTTCTTAAGCATATAGTACTTTAAAATTTAGACAGAGTAAGTTTTGTAATTATTTAAGAGAGGAAGAAAGAGTATCAAATAAATTCAATACTTACCTAAAGTAACTTGACTAACAAGTGTAGAAAGCTAGGAGAGACACAGCTCGGCAGAAGAATTCCATGTCAGAGTGGGGTACAGTAGGCTATGGAATTTTCATTTCTGGTGTTTGTTGTCTTCTAGATGAACCACTTAATTGTTGTATTAGTCAGTTTTACTGCCATAACAGAATATTACAGACTGAGTGGCTTAAACTGCAGAACTTAATTTTCTTACAGTTTTAGAGTCTCCAAGTCCAAGGTTAAGGGGCCAGCAGGATTGGTTTTTGTGAGATCCCTCTCCTTGTAGATGGCCAACTTCTTGCTATATCCTCCCATGGCCTTTCCTCTGTGTGTGCACTGAAAGATCGCTTGTGTCTCTTTCTCTTCATACAAAGACACTAGTCATATCATATTAGGGCTCCACCTGTGTGATCTCATTTAACCTTAATTACCATATTAAAGGCCCTATCTCCAAGTAAAATCACATTGAGTGCTATAATTTTAACATATAAATTTCGGGGAACATAATTGGGTCCATATTAACATATATACTTTGTAAACCTTATCTGCAAATTCAAGATGATTTAGCCTTTTTACAAAATGCCATGAAGATAATGGGGAGAAATGCCAGATGTAGGTGGCTGGGGGATGTAGACAGCAAACCACAATGCCATGTGTGTACCTATCTGCCCATGTATCCCAGAATGTAAAGTACAATTTAAAAAACCAAATGAAAATAAGTATTTAATAGGGGTTATTATTTATGAAAGATTTTTTATGTAAGTTCACTGAGATAAGGGTAGAAGAAAGTTATTTTATTGGTGAGATGAGAAATCTTCACATGAAGCAAATGAGGACCGAATCTGTAGTAACTGAACAAGAAAGATGTGAGTATCTGTGCCAGATAACTTAGACTGTAGACCAACACCAGGCTTCTGCCCTTCCTGCATTCAGAATCTCTCTCTCTCTCTCTGTCTCTCTCTCTCAGGAATTAGTACAATATCCAACATGATAAATACCAAAACGTGTTTGTTCCTGAAAGATGGCTAAATGTGGTTTAGGAGTGTTAACCAAGAGGGCTTAATAATATGACCCCACACATTGGAAAGACTTGTATACCCAGTTACACAAGTTTGGAAAAATAAAACTCTCCCTAACTTCCCCAAGAAAGTATTAAAGGAGCCTCTAGAATTTCCCTGTTGGAAAAAGATAGGTACATTTCCCCCAAATAATGAGAGAAGCTCAGTTAAGGCTAATTTCTCTATTTATCAACCAGAACAGTTGCTTTTTTATTTCCTGAAAATGATTCCATGTGCAGAGCACCCTTCACATGGAAGGAAAATGTAGAAGTGGGGAATAAGTACACCATCTATTAAAAGATAAAATTTTCCTGTCACTTCACATCTGTAACAGCAAATTCAGCATTACAAAAGGAAGTGAAACATACTGATACATATTAGATAGCAGAGGGAAACAGTAAATGAGACTGAAGGAAAAGGATTGGTAGGTCACATGTGTCATAAGCCAAAATCAACACAAAGCACAAGGTCAGTACGTCAATCCAGTCGTAGAAGAAGATAGGAAGATAGAAATTAAACTAAAGAAAGAGGTAAATTGTCCAGACAGAGGATATGTGAACTCTTAGTGTGATGGTGAGTTCTTTAATAAAAACATAAATAAAACATATAACAAACTAAAATAAAATAAAGCATAAAATAGCTATTGAAATAGTGACATGATTGTAGTCCTAGTTGGCCATTTATTTTAGAATGAAGAGGAGTTAGAAAATTATTAGAAACCAAATGCAGAATCTGGGAAATGCATATAGTTTGTTAGGAATCCAGACATTAGACTGCAAATGTCATAAATCCAGCCTCTGTGCATTTGAAATAAACAAGCCAGATGAGATTAGCAGAAAACCTGTGTGCATTCAGTCAGAAAAGTATGAAGGAAGTCTCTTTTTAATTCTATTTCAGGAGATAGAGTTTGAGCCAGATATTTGTGGAGCTGGGGTTTTGTGTAAGGGTTAAATTGGTATACTTTTAAAGATAGGTTGAATAAAAGAAAACAGGCAGCTCTGATACTAAATAACACTACATATATATTTGAAAATCAAAGAGCTTCAGGGTTGGAAGTGTCTTTAAAGGGCATATTCAATTCCTGCATTATGCAGGGTTGACTCTAAGTTAAAAGAAAACCATTGTGAATTGAAGTCCAGAAGGAAGGCAAGAAATGACTTTTTAAAAATGAAAACCTTTAGCCACATTAAAATAGCTTTTGAATTATTTTTATATTTTGCCTTAGTCAAAGAATTTCTGAAGTCAATAAATGTGAAGGACTCAGGTTACCATCTAACTTTTTTCTTTCTTTTTCAACCAATTGAATATGCTATGAAATATTTTCTTTAGATAAAAAGTTAATTTTTTATATGTACCCCATTTTTTTATAAAGTATAATCTTACTATTTACTTAAATAGAACAACATTCTCATCAATCAATTCCATTTAAAATATGAGTTATATCAACTGCTCTCTGATAAAGAGATTTTACTTACATTTGTATTTATTTGTTTTTACTTTTGAGACTGTCATGCAGTGGCATGATCACGACTCATTACAGCCTCAACCTCCTGTGCTAAAGAAATCCTCCACCTGAGTCTCCTGAGTAACTGGGACTATAGGTATGCTGCCAAACCATGCCTGGCTAACTTGTATTTTTTGTAGAGATGGGGTTTTGTCATGTTGCTCAGGCTGCAAATTTTATTTTCAAAAACAGGCAAAGTAAAATGAATAATCTTTAAATCTATTTTTGGAATCTATTTCCATTAAAGTGTGATGAAAAAAAGTACCTAGTCATACAGTATCATTTTTGTTATGTATATAAAACAGTAGAACTAACAATTAATAGCATTACAATACCTGACTGATTGCAATTGTTTATTAATTTCATTCAAGTACTATTATATAAAACAGCATAAAATGGAGCTCCTGGAATTTCTTGAGTCATTATACCATTTATTGTGATATAACAAAGAAGATATCTGTTCTTTATTACTGTTTCTTGTCATGGAGCTTCAAAAACACTTGGAATTTCCTAAGTGATAGAAGTGTCTTCTGTTATTTATAATAAGCCTCTTTAGATTATACTTGAATTTATGCTAGTGAGGTGACCTATGTTGGGCCCCTTGACACTTTTAAGAAAGAGGCTGGTCATGCCAAAAAGACTAAGCGCTTGATTAGAAGGTTAGAACTTTCAGCTCCATCCTCCAATCTCGGCAAGGAAGAGGGACAGGAGACTAAATATAATCATGTGGGCAATCATTTCATCAGACACACCTAATTAATAAAACCCAGGTAAAAGCTATGCATATTGAAACTCAGGAGAGGTCCAGATTGGTAAATACACTGATATGTTGGGATGTGTCATCTCCCAGTTCCACAGGAGAGAATGTGAAATCTCTGTGCCACCCTTTTCCTTCAGGACCTTGCCCTCTTAACCTCTTTCATTTGGATATTTCTTTCTTTTTTTTTTTAATTGCATGTTAGGTTTTGGGGTACATGTGAAGAACATGTAAGATTGTGCATAGGTACACACATGGCAGTGTGGTTTGCTGCCTTCCTCACCATCACATGTATCTGGCATTTATCCCCATGTTATCTCTCCCCAACCCCCCACCCTCCTGCTGTCCCTCCTCTATTTCCCCCCCCACAGACCCCAGTGTGTGATGCTTCCCTCCCTGTGTCCATGTGTTCTCATTGTTCAACACCTGCCTATGAGTGAGAACGTGTGATGTTTGATTTTCTGTTCTTTTATCAGTTTGCTGAGAATGATGGTTTCCAGGTTCATCCATGTCCCTACAAAGGACACGAACTCCTTGTTTTTTATGGCTGCATGATATTCCATGGTGTATATCATTTGGATATTTCTAATTTAATCATTTAAAATAAAACTTTAATTATATGTATAGCACTTTAGGTGAGCTTTGTGAGTTATTTTAGCAAATTATCAAACATGAAATGGGCCCCAGAATATGTAGTCAAGTTGAAGAAAAGTGTAGGTAGCCTAGAGACCATACTTGTGGCTGGAATCTGAAGTAAAGGAAGTCTTAAGTACCTTGCTCAGCAACTTGTGGGACCTGATGCAAACTCTAGGTATTTAGTGTTAGAAAAAGGCAAGTAGTATGATAATTAGCTAGATTTAGTATTCCAAAATGTATAGATATTTGGAAACATGATTGACATGATAAATACATGCTAATTTTATCTGTCAAATGTAAAAAATAAAATAATAAAAAGGAGTGAATTAAATTTAGGGACATTTCAGTTGCTATCAAAGAGTCATTGGTTGCATTCATAAATGTTAACTCATGCACTAACATTTATATTTATTTATTTATTTTTGAGACAAAATCTCACTCTGTTGCCAAGGCTAGAGTGAGGGACATCACCTCTGCTCACTTCAACCTTCATCACCCAGGTTAGAGTGATTCTCCTTCTTCAGTATCCCAAATAGCTGAGATTATAGGCATGAGCCATTGTGCCTGGTCAATATTATATTTTTAACAAACAAGTATATTTTTGTGAAAAGATACATTTGTGCTGCATGTCAGCACTTAAAAATTAAATTTGTTGTAAAAATAATTTGCTTTTAAAGAAAGTTACGGTATGCTTGGCATAAGACTACAGAAAAGGTTACTGTGGGATCATGACTTTGAAAGCAGAAAAGATGCAGTGATTTATTCAAGTGATTTGAATTTTAACTTTTAAAAAAGCTAAATTGTCTATAACTTTACTTGTTGTAATATTCAAAACAATTATGTGATTAAAATTGGTACTTTTTTACATATTATGATTTATTTTTTGATATGGTTGTACAAAATTATATGTGTTTATTATTATTACTATTAAATTGTACTTCAGGTTCTGTGGTACCTGTGCAGATCATGCAGGATTGTTGCATAGGTATACACATGGCAATGTTGTTTGCTGCCTCCATCCCACTGTCACCAAATCTGGCATTTCTCCCCATGTTTTAGAGTTCAGAAACAGCAACATTTTCCCAAAAGTAGCATGAAAAAGAAAAAATATAGCTAATAAACTGAGTGATCAAGTTAGAAGATTCCAGGCAAAGTGTTGTAGCTGCAACACCAGTTTTTGTTGCTTATATCAAAATGTGGGAAGAGAGAGATTAGATAAAAACAAAACAAAACAAGTAAATGAAAAGAAGGAAGAATATACTTCAAAATTTGAGAATTTCAAGTTCTCCAGACAACAGATAAAGCTAATGTTAAGAAATGTTGTAAGTGAAAGATTAAAATGAAACAGTGTGAATGTATCTAACTATTGTGAGTTTCAGACTATTAGAATAAAACAGTATATGAAAGCTATATTTTCTCTTTTTAATGCTACTTTTGGGAAAAGTGTTGCTGTTTCTGAACTCTCAAACATGGAGAGAAATGCCAGATTCAGTGATAGGGAGATGGAGGCAGCAAACAGCATCGCCATGTGTAAACCTATGCAACAATCCTGCATGATCTGCACATGTATCCCAGAACCTAAAGTACAATTTAATAATAATAATAATAAACACATATAATTTGTATAACCACATCAGTTGAATATTTTTATAACCACAAATATTGAAGCTGAGACCTAAACATATAAATATGTAAAAGGTCTCCTGGTGATAATTCCTAAAAATTCTAACTTAAAAAGAACTGTTCTAGAGTAAAAATGCATATTCTTCAAAAACAAAGAATTATAATTAATCAATCTTCTCTCTAAAATAGTAGATAAAAAAGACAATTATTAAATAAACCAAAGATAAAGAAAAATAATTGAATATAACTTTTCATAATGAAGCTTATTTTAAACTGCATATACAGTTTTTTTCAAGTGCACAGAGCTCAAATACTTTATCATTTAGGAAGTGCTCTAAAAAATAAAAAAAATAAAAAAAAAAACAGAAAAATGTAAAAGGTACTTTTTTAAGTAAAGTTGATCTAGGAGGAAGCCATTATATGGAAAACAAGACAGATTAAGACTAGCTATGTTTTTGTCCAAATCTATAAACTTCAATTTTCAAATACAAAATAAATTATTAGATTGAACTTTTAAAAAGTATTTCTCAATATTCTTTTGAAGTGACATTTTAAAACAAAGCAGTTTAAGCTTAAAATATGTAAACATAAGACAAATATAAAAAAGATATCTTAAGTGGGCAATTTCATATCAGATTAAATAAAATTCAGAATTTAAATAACCAAGAATATTAAAAGAAAGTTGTTAAGAGATAGTTTACTAATAACATATTGCACTTACAATATAGTCTTGTAATCAATAAGACAAATTTTGATAGAAATAAAGAAAGAAATTATCTTAAAATTGTGAGTTTATCAAAATGCTCTTGGGAACTAATAAGAAATTATTATAAAATTGTGAGTTTATTAAAATATTTGTGGGACCAGAATAATCAGAATATTAAAATTTTGGCTCAATGAATAAGAATAATTAACAACAAATCTTCCAAGAAATACATGTCATAGATTGAGTGTCCCTTATCAGAAATGTTTCAAGCCAGGAGTATTTAGAACTTCAGATTTAAAAATATTTGTATTACATTTACTTACCAGTTAAGCATTCCCATTCCAAAAATCCAAAATGCAAAAGGCTCAAATATGCATCTATTTTGATTGCCATGTAGGGGTCTCACACGGGAGTGTTCCCCACAGAGACCCCCGGGCAGACGTGCCTACCCGTCCCGGACGGTCCACGACAGCCACGTTGGTGCTCAATGAGTTTCAGATTAGAAGCATTTTGAAACATTTTGGATTTTGGATTTTTAGAGTTGGGATGCTCAATGTGTATGGACAGTTACCTCAAACTACATTACTTTTGGGAAACAATTAGGTCATGAGTGCTTCTCATGAAGGGGATTAGTGTCTTTTAAAACAAGGCCTGAGAAAGCTTCAGCCATGTGAAGACACAGCAAGGAGGTGCCATCTTTGAAGCAGAGAGCAAGCACTCACCAGACACAGAATCTACTGGTGCCTTATCTTGGACTTCACAACCTCTAGAATTGTGAAGGTGAAATTTCTTTTGTTTATAAATTACCTAGTCTATAAAAAGGAAGAAAGCAAAGTTTATCCTTACAGGAAATCATTAAATCACAAAGAAATACAGAAAGAAAGGAAGAAAGGAACAAAGAATCTATCCAACACTCAGAAAACAATTAACAAAATGGCAACAGTAAGTCCTCATCTAACAATAATTACTGTGATTGGAAATTGGATTAAATTCCTCAACCAAAAAACATAGAGTAGTGAATGATTAAGAAAACAAGACCTAATTATACGCTGCCTATAGAGACTCACTTCAGCCTTATAAATGAAAGCAAAGAAATGGAAAAAGTTATTTCATGCAAATGGAAGGCAAAAGAGAGCAAGCAGTAGCTATGCTTATATCAGACAAAATAAACTTTGAGTCAAAAAGTATTTAAAAAGTTATATAATAAATTATATATAAAGCGGTTAATTTATCAAGAGAATATAACAATTGTGTATGCACCTAACATCACCTAAATATATAAAGTAAATATTAATAAATCTGCAGAATGCTGGCTCATGTCTGTAATTGAGCACTCTGGGAAACTGAGGTGGGAGTATCACTTGAGGTTAGGAGTCAAGACCAGCCTAGGGAATATGGAGAAATGCCTTCTCTACTGGAAAGATAGAAGTTAGCTAGGCCTGGTGGCACCTGCCTGTAATTCTAGTTACTCAGGAGGCTGAGGTAGAAGGATGGTTTGAGCCCAGGAGGCAAAGGTCATAGTGAGCTGAGATCATGCCATTGTATTCCAACCTGGGTGACAGAGATAGACCCTGTCTAAGAAAAAAAAAAAATTAATGGATCTGAAAAGATAAATAGATAGTAATATAATCATAGTAGGATATGTCAAAACCTACTTTCCACAAAGGAGATTAAAATCATATCAAGTACCTTTTCCAAAATGGTATAAAACAAGAAATCAAGAATAAAAGAAAAATTGGAAAATTCACAAATATGTAAAAATTAAACAACATATTTCTTTAACTTTATTTTTTTAGACAGTTTTACTCTTTCACCCAGGCTGGAGTGCAATGTTGTGATCTTGGCTCATTGCAACTTCTGCCTTCTGGATTCAAGCAATTCTCTTGCTTCAGCCTCCCGAGTAACTAGGATTACAGGCATGGGCCACCATGCCCAGATAATTTTGTATTTTTAGTAGAGATGGGGTTTAACCATGTTGGTCAGGCTGGTCTCAAACTCCCAAGCTCAGGTGATCCTACTGCTTCAGCCTCCCAAATTGCTGGGATTATAGGTGTGAGCCACTGCACCCAGCCTTAAACAACGTATTTTTAAAAGCCAAGGTCAAAGAAAAAATCAAAAAGGAAACTTAAAAGTATCTTGAGACCAATGAAAATGGAAACACAACACGCAAAAACTTATGACATACAGCGAAAACAGTACTAAAACAAATATTTCAAACAAAACGTGATTACAAAAAAAAATTCAAACACCTTAACTTTATACCTCAAAAACCAGAAAAAAGAAAAACAAACATTAAAGCTAGCAAAATGAATAAAATTGCAGAAATTAGAGCAGAAATAAATTAGAGACCAGAAAAATGGTAGAAAAAAACTGGTGTTTTTTTAAGACTTCAAAAATGACAAATTTTAAGCTAGAATAACTAAGAAAAAAATAGAAGACTCAAGTAAACTCAGAAATAAAAGAAGAGACATAAGAACTAATATTTCAGAAATTCAAAGGATTGTAGGAGACTCTATGATCCATTATATGCCAACAAATTGGATAACTTAGAAGAAATAAATAAATTCCTAGAAACATACAACCTACTAACCCTAAATAATGAAGAAATAAAAAATCTGAACAAAATAATAACAAAGAAGAATATTGAATTAATAATCACATATCTCCCAATAAATGAAAGTTGTGTACCTCATAGGTTTACTAATAAATTACATAAGCATATTTTTATTTTCACATTTTAGGAAAAAGATAGGGAAGCATTGCTATTCGTTTTTATAGTTCTGCTAAGAGTTTCTAGTTGTTGCTAATAATGTTCCCATTGTATTGTCCATTGGGGTGACTCCTGAGCATAGCTATGATATCATCACACTTCCACATCTCTTCATATGTGAAGTATGCTATCATATTTTTCTCCAATGGATATTCATAGTGTGAACACTCCATGTGACTAGAGATAAATGTTGAAAGAGTGGTAGTCAAGTAACAGACTTGCCAATAGCTAATCTAGATGTTTGTATACCTTCTCTTGGCTTGATCCTTTGAGCTGACATGATCTGCTTGTATGTCTTACTTTGCAGCTTGGTATTAAGAATGTATTAGTTTATAACGAAAAGCTTGAATTGCGTGGTTACCTGAGGTCCCATAATCCCATCTTTGTTGACTAAGTGGAGCCAGAAGCAAGAATACCCTCTTAGCCAATTTACAAGAGGAGTAGTAAATTGGCTAATAGGGCATTATTTTGCCCCTAAACCTAGGAGCTTCTGTTGGTATTATTTGGTGTTTGACACAGGCTGTATACAGTAGTCAGATCAAGCA
Organism: Saimiri boliviensis; assembly: GCF_048565385.1. NCBI lineage: Eukaryota > Metazoa > Chordata > Mammalia > Primates > Cebidae > Saimiri > Saimiri boliviensis. The sequence continues at coordinate 54,892,382 of NC_133453.1, read as the reverse complement.
CAACTAACTTAAACTTGTTTTCTGGCTATATGGCAGAGATATTTACAGTGCAGCCTGGAAAGTAGGTAGATTTCTCCTGTAACAAGCATCAGGTAAAGCTGTTATCTTTTTGAGTTATCAGTTGGGAAAGAATAGCTCTCTCCATATATGATGCTAATAAAAGCAGGAGAGACTACATAAACCTGAGAGAGGTGATACAGTAGAATCACTGGATTTGCTAATTTCAATACTATTCCTCACATTATCAGATTTCAAAAGAGAACAGAAATGCATTGACTAGACTGAACACCAATGAAAGACCAAATGAACAGTAGTTCTAATCAATGATAATATACTGTCATTTTCTAAGACTGAACTAATTTTTCTGCACTGGTAAAATTTGAATTTAAATAAGAAAGCTCTAGGAATCATTAACCTTGAGGACTGAAAATCTTTAACACTGAAGGTAGTATTTGTGATCTGCCTCTGTCCCTCCCTTAATCTCATTTCCAGAATATGATAAACTTTTGACTTAAATTTTGGTCAAGAGGAAGCTTCAGATTCTTCTACTTGGCTCTTCACATAATAGTAGTCTTTAAGGTTGAGAGTTACTCAGTATATTTACTTCAACTTTCTTAATCCCACCACTCCTTACAAACAGCTTTCTTTTTTTCTGCTCTTTTTTTTGTAACAAAACATTGGAAAATAATTTATTGATACCAATGTACATATTTTCACAGTATATGTGAAAATTTTATACATTCATATAATATTTAAAGATCAAATCAGTGTTATTACAATTTCATCACTTTAATATTTATCTTTTCTTTATGCTAGAAACATTCTAAATATTATCTTCTAGCTATGTTGAAATATACAATAAGTCACTGTAAACTATAGTCACCCTACTGATCTATCAAACACTAGGTCTTATTTTTTCTGTCAAACTATATTTTTATACCCATTAATCAACTTCTCTTTATCCTCTCCCCTACCCTTTCTACCACTGGTAACCACCAATCTATTTTCTCCTTTTATCAAGATCTAGATTTTTAGCCCCCACATGTGTGTGAAAGCGTGTAATATTTGTCTGTCTTGTAAAAAAAACTTGAAAAATTTATGTTGACTGTTATTGGTACATCTTTTTCCATTTTTTTGTGAATTCATTCTAATTTTTAAAAAGTGAATTAAGAATTTACTTTTTAAATTTTATGCATTAAGTATTAAGGAATTAAGGAGTAAAAAATAATTATACACACCCATTTCAAAAATTTTGATCAATCACTCAAATGTTAAAATACTGCAGTGATCCCCATTAATTTCGGATTAAAACCAGACTTAAAAAAAAAAAACAAAAAACTTTTCAATGCCCTTGAAGTTTACTTGCAAAATATGTATCAAAGTAAATTTTCAATCATTCTTTAATTGTTGTATAAATTTTCTATAAACATCTGCCATGCTATCACCACTTAAAACTGAAACTTATTACATCATCTTCCAGAATCATTTCATGCTTTCTTAACTCTTCATTTCTCTAACTCTTACTTATGTTAAGTTTATAATTTGTATATTGAAGTTATAGCATATGTATTCATAGAAGCCTATAGTAGCCTTGACATGAAGCTTGTAACTCTGAATTAATTTTAAATTATTATTACTATTTAATCTTCCTCCATAACAACAATAGCAACTATAATAATAAATAGAATCTTCTTGAAGTCAGAAGACAATGCTAATAATTTTTTATTACATGAAGTAAAGAATATATTTAAAGAGAATTTGACTGATTATTCTTTTACAAAAATTTTCATACTGGTTTCTGGTAGCAGGCTACACACCATATATTAAAAAATTATTAATCTGTATATATTTTGTAATGTCAACTTCTGGTATGATGTGTGTTTCTATACATGCACATATATAATTACATAGAATATAGTGATCCTCAAGGCAATGAAAGGGGTTTTCAATCTGAATGAGAAATGGATGGTTTATTTTTAATACTATTGCATTCTGTTTCTTGTCCTGGAGAATTTCTGTTGTCAAAATCCAATAGCATGGACATCTTATATTCAATAATTTATAATTTGTGAAGTTTCATTCATGCATGCTAGTAGATAGGCACCACTATCTCTCATGCTTCTCCCATAGATGAGTTTTCTCTTAATATTTTTTGTTGTGGTCAGCTTTGCTTGTAGTAGGTCAAACAATAAGACTCTCCCAGAAAACCTTACAAACTAAACAAGAAAAATAATAACTCTTAACCAGTTATTACTAGTAGCCAGGTTCTGTGCTAAATACTGAATATTAATGTTACTGTGAAAATATATGAAACAGTAAATGTGTGATTTATATTTAGGTTTTAAAGATGATGAAATTGAGGCTTTAGAGAGGTTAAGACACTTTCCACAGATTATCCTTTTAGGAAGTTTTAGAGACAAGGTTTTTTAACCTAAGCATTCTATCTTCTGAGCCTGCAAACAGTATTAGGTTGCCTGCTGTAAGGAAAGACAGAGCCTGGTTTAAGATGCTGGGAACAAGCCTGGGTATCCTTAATGAACAGTGAGCATCTAACAGCATGAAAGTGGAGGCATTTTCAATGGTGTTTCCAATTGAATGAATGCCATACAACAATTTTCATGGCTCATTTGATAAGACATCCTAGCTGATTCAATTATCTACTCCTTGATCTTTTTTTTTTTCAGTCATGTTTTAACCGTGATATGGAGTGAATTAACCATTTTATCAGTAGGATGCACAAAAGATGTAGGTTTAGTTGATCTAGAAATAGTGCATTTATTAGAGTGCTTACTTTTATCCACACTTATCTTCATTCAAAGATATGCTGAATGGGATGCCCAGATACTTTGAAATCATTTCATTTGTGAGTTAATCTATCCAAAACATTTGTGCATGAAATGTTTCTTCTTTCAATTATCATATTTTACACAATTTTCTAGGATATCCTAGTAGAAGCAGGACAGCATCTGCTTCCATTCCATTTAAAGGAATTAGAAATATTAATATATAATTATATTAGAGTGTGTTGAGAGCCATAGAGAATAAACACAAACAAATTAGAAACTAAACACACCTGCTGAATCGAATTCAGGTCATAGTCTATTTTACTCAATTGGTAGACAGTTCTTTTCCCTTTAATTTATACACAATAACCCTCCATATTCTGGGAGCACAGAATAAAATTTCAATACATGTATACGATGCATAATAACCAAATAGGGATAAGTACCATATCTATCACCTCAAGCATGCCATTTCTTTGTGCTGTGAACGTTCAAAATCCTCTCTTCTAGCTCTTAAACAATATGAAATAAATTATTGTTAACCATATTTACTGTACAGCACGGCAGAACACCAGAACTTACTTCTGCTATATAGCTGTAATTTTGTATCTCTCTCTTTTTCTTTTCTTTCTTTTTTTTTTTTTTTTTTTTTTTTTTTTTTTTTTTTTTTTTTTTTGAGACGAAGTCTTGCTCTGTCACCCAGAGTGGAGTGCAGTGGCATGATCTCAACTTGCTGCAACCTCCTGGGTTAAAGATTTTTGCTATGCCCATCAGGGATATTGCTCAATAGTTTTCTTTTCTCGTTGTGTTCTTGTCTGATTTTGATTTCAGGGTAATTCTGGCCTCATTGAATTGGCTAGAAAAATTCCCTCCTTTCAAGTTTTTGGGGACTAATTTGAGAAAAAGTTTTGGTAAAAACAGCAGAGGAGAAAGGACTGACTTACAGAGTGCCTACATAAACTGGTTATGAGTAACATAAACAAGGAAAAACAAACTGCAGAAGGCTGCAGGAGGCCACTAAGGAGGAAGCCCTCTTCATGTCTCATGTTTCCGTGCAGGGTGACCTGGCCTCTGTTACCATAAACATTGTGCTCAAAGACATAAAACCCCTTTGTAGCACTATGATGTAGCCAGACTTGTAGGCTCCTTGTAAGTCCTGAATTTCATCAGCTGCACATAGATAATAAGTTAAAGATAAACGCATGTTCTTGTTTTGTGAAACTCTCAAACAGCCACTGTTACCAGTCCTTAGGATGACACACCAGTTCCCGCTCACTGATTCACTTCTGGCTCACTGATTCACTCCACCACCACCCTCTCCCCACCATCACTCCATAGTGATGTATACGATGCAAAGTAGACCAAAGTGATTGTGATCAATAAATAGTGTGGATGATCAGAGCTCGGGGCCTTCACTGTTTCCTCTAGAGTAATAAAGTGATGGCCCCCTTGTCCCACAGTTGCCTTTTTCTCATTCCTTTGTTGCCATCAAACTCTTGGTACCCGTGGGTGATGTAGGACTGGATCCCTGCATTCTGGTGCCCAATGTGGGGCTCATGGATTCCTACATAAAAGTAATAGTATTTCTTCTTTAAAAGTTTGGTAGAATTTAGTAGTAAAACCATCAGGTCCTAGGTTTTTATTTGTTGGGAGACTTTATCATTGATTCACTCTTGTACTCAATATTGATCTGTTTAGATGTTTTATTTCTTCTTTAAATCTTGGTATGTATGTTAGTCAGTTTTCTGATATAAAGAAATATCGGACACTGAGTAATTTATAAATAAAAGAAGTTTAACTGGCTCAGGGTTCTGCAGGTTACTGGCATCTGCTTCTGATGAGGGCCTCAGGAATCTTCTGATCATGGTGGAAGGTGAAAGGGGAGCAGGTGCATCACATGGTGAGAGTGGGAGCTAAATTGAGCCTTTTATCATTGTATAATAACTTTCTTTGTCTAACTGTATGTTTTTAACTTAAAATTCATTTTTTTCTGAAATAAGTATAGCTACTTCTGTGTGTTTTTGGTTTTCTTTTGCATGGAATATTTTTTCCATCATTCTATTTTCAGTTTATGTGTGTCTTTAAGTGAAGAAAGTTTTTGTGTGGATTTCACTGTTTAATCATTTTTGAAATTCATTCAGCCAGTCTATATCTTTTAATGGGAAAATTTATACCATTTATTTTGAGTCCATTATTTGTATTTGAGGACTGACTTCTGTCATTATGTTAATTTTTTATGATTGTTTTGTATATAATTTTTTCCTTTCTTTCATTTTTATTGTTTACCTTTGAAGCTGGTGGTTTTATGCAGTGTATTTGATGCGTTTCTCATTCTTATCTATATACCTGCTCTACCAATGAGTTTCATACTTTCCTGTGTTTTCATGATGGTATACATTGTTTTTTTGCTTCCAGATGATGGACACCTTTACATTTTTTTGTAGTAAAATTTTAGTGGTGATTAATTCCTTAACATTTTGATGGTCATAGAAAGATTTTATATTTGTCCTTGACTGTTTAAGGACAGCTTAGCTGGTCATAGTATTTGTAGCTGCTAGGCTTTCTTCTTTAAAACTTTGAATATGTTATTCCATTCTCTCCTGGCCTGTATGGTTTCTGCAGAAAATCTGTTGTTAGTCTAATTTCTTATATGTGACATGATGCTTTCCTCTTGCTGTCTTTTTAGAATTATCTCTTTGTCTTTGACTCTTGACAGTTTCACTCTAATATGCCTTGGGGAAGACCTATTTAGATTGAATTTACTTGGAGATATTTTAGCCTTCTGTATCTGGATGTCTTCATCTCTTACAAAGATGGAAAGTTTTTGGTTATTATTTCATTAAATAGGTTTTCTATGCCTTTGCTCATTTATTTTCCGGAACTCCAAAAACTTAAATATTTACTTTCTTTATGGTGTTCTCATGTCACATAGGCTTTCTCCATCCCCTCCCCCACCTTTTTTTTTTTTTTTTTTTTTTTTTTTTTTAATGTTTTGAGATAGGTTCTCACTCTGTCACCCAGGCTGGAGTACAGTGGCATGATCTCAGTTCACTGCAACCTCCACCTCTGAGGCTCAACTGATCCTCTTGCCTCAGCTTCCCAAGTAGCTAGGACTACAAAGCACATGCCAACAGCCCCAGCTAATTTTTTGTATTTTTGATACAGACAGAGGTTCACTCTATTGCTCAAGCTGGACTTGAATGCCTAAACTCAAGAACTACCAGCCTTAGCTTCCCAAAGTGCTGGGATTCCAGGCATGAGCCACTGTGCCTTGCCTCCATGCCTTTTTGTAGTTTTTTTTTGTTTTGTTTTTTTGTTTTTTTGTTTTTTTCTGGCTGGGTTGTTTCAGAAGTTTTGTCTTTGAGTTCACATTTTTTTTCCTCTACTTCATCTTATCTGTTGTGAAAGTCCTTGAATATATTTTTATTTTATTTCATTGAGTTATTTACTTCCAGAATTTCTGTTTGGTTATTTTTTAAGGTATCTAACTCTTGGTTAGATTTTTCATTCAGGTTATGGATTTTTTTTCCACTGACATCTTTGTCTTCTCTTGAATCTCAGTGCTTTCCTAAGATAATTATTTTGAATTTTTTCAGTCATTTAATTCTCTTTTCCTTGGGAACTATTATAGGAGAATCATTGTTCTTTGGAAGTATCATATTTCCTTGTTTTTTAAGTGTTTCTTGTGCCCTTACATTCATATTTCATATCTGTGCAGCTGGTATAACAGTCAGTTCTTCCAATTTTTTGGATTGGGTTCCCGAGGGAAAAAATATTTTTTTCTGTACATGTATCTATAATGTTGGTAGTATAAATTGCTTTGCCTTTGATTCTGGGTAGGTGTGTTAATGTAGTCTCCACATAATTTCTGTGGCTGTACTCTATACTAATAGTGTCTGTGAGTTCCTTAGTGGCCAAAGCTATGACAGTGTTTTGCTGGGCATAAGGATGGCAGCCAGTACAGTATTTGGACACCACTGCTGGGTACAGTGAGCTGGGTGTGCTAGGACTCAGGGCGTCATATAGTTGCAATGGCTGTGATGGTAGAAAACCAGAATGTGTTGTTTGGGCCTCCAGGTTGCAAGGCAGTGGCAGCAGTGGACTGGGTGAGACAGTTCTTAGGCTTCTGGCTGGTATGCATAGCACCGGATGTTGCAATAGCAACAGCAGGCTGGACCTCAGGTCTTTGGATATTATGCATGTGCACAAGCAGTGGTAGCAGTAGGCCGTGGAGACTGGGAAAACAATTCCAAGAATATACTACACACTTATCAATATCCCAACTATCTCCCATTTGACCAGAAATTTCTTAATAAAAATAAACTATCTGATAAATATAGAAATTATTCAAGAACATTCGAACAGGTAATAGGGATTTATAAAGGCTGCATTTGTGATTAACCCCTATTCATTTTCCCAAACTACTCATAAGACACTGATAGGAAAAAATAAGTTAAACTTAAATCTTCCATTAATAAACACAAAGTGGGATGGCAATTTTTATTTATTTTTATGAGATAACCAACATATTATTGTTGAGGTTAAAATAATGATTTGGCAGATGTCAAGGGAAGTTATTCACATAAGCTCTCTAAGATAGTATCAGTATAGGATACTGAGCTTTTTGTGAAAGAAAATCCTTGTCATATTATATTTGAAAGCACTTGACTGGAAATAATTTACTATGCAATTTATCAATTATTACAGGTTCAGCATTGACCAAATATAGAGGTTACTTCTGATTAGTTTGCATTTTAAATACAACTTTTGATTTTTTAGACTTTAAAAAGCCTTATAAGTCACTTTTTGATTAAACACTCTGATATATATATATATGTGTATATATATATATATATGTGTATATATATATATATGTGTGTATATATATATATAATGTAGTTGCAGTTACAATTATTTTGATGCAGTTTTTATATCATAACTAATAATATTAATGACTATTACTAAATAATGACTGAATAATACTTATTTGGAAGTCCAAGTTTACTAACATCATGACAACCTTACTATTAAAACATTGTTTTAATATAACAAACTAATAATTTAAAGAATAAATCAATCTTGGTTTTATTTTATAATTTTGATCAGTAGCATTTTAAAAATTTTTATTCATCATTCGTTGTTCTTTCAAGATATGTCTGTTAATATATTTTGTACATGATTTTTTCAAAATATTAAAAGGTATTTAAATATTGTTATTTAGTATTCATTATAAATATTTCCATGCAGTTAATTATTTTGCCACTTTACTATTTACCATTTCAAAAATCTACATATGATGATTAACTCAGAAATGTTCTTACTTCACGTACTTAATCTACCATCATTTATTTGGCAGTATTTTTAAATTCTTGACAAGTGATTTCTCATTCTATATTAATTTCTCTTTTCACTGATATTATTTTCTTTCACAATTATCAGTTTTAATTTTTAATCTTTATGCACACATAGTAGGTATATACTTATCGGGATACAGGAGATATTTTGTTATAGGAATACAATGAGTAATAATGACAATGGAGTATATGGGTTACCTAATACTTCAAGCAATTTTCTTATCATTGTTTTTAAGGTAAAGTTATTTTATAATGTGTAATAAAGTATCATTGATTGTAGTCACCTGTTGTGTTACCAAATACTAGATCTTATTCTTTCTACCTAACTATATTTTTGTACCCATTAAGAATCCCAATTCTACTCCCCTAACACACAGGCACCACCCTTCCTAGCCTTGGTAACCATCATTCTATTATCTATCTCCATGAGTTTAAATGTTTTAATTTTTTTCTTCCCCAGATGAGTAAAAACATGCAAAGTTTGTCCTTCTGCACTGGCCTTCTTTTATGTAACATAAAGTTCCCAGTTTCATCCATGTTGTTGCAAATGATAGGATCTCATTCCTTTTTTTTTTTTTTTTTTTTTTTTTTTTTTTTTTTTTTTTTTTCTTGAGACGGAGTTTCACTCTTGTTACCCAGGCTGGAGTGCAATGGCGCGATCTCGGCTCACCGCAACCTCCGCCTCCTGGGCTCAGGCAATTCTCCTGTCTCGGCCTCCTGAGTAGCTGGGATTACAGGCACGCACCACCATGCCCAGCTAATTTTTTGTATTTTTAGTAGAGACGGGGTTTCACTATGTTGACCAGGATGGTCTCGATCTCTTGACCTCGTGATCCACCCGCCTCGGCCTCCCAAAGTGCTGGGATTACAGGCTTGAGCCACCGCGCCTCATTCCTTTTTATGGCTGAGTAGTACTCAATTATGTATATGTACTACATTTTCTTTATCCATTCATCTGTTGATAGTCATTTGGGCTGCTTCCAAATCTTGGTTATTTTAAATAGTGCTGCAAAACATGTAGGAATGCAAATAGTTCTTAGATATACTGATTTCGTTTCTTGGGTTTATACATAGCACTGGTGTTACTGGATCATGTGGCAATTCTATTTCTCATTTTATTTTTAGAAAGCTCCATATTGTTCTTTATAGTATCTTTACTAATTTACATTCTTACCAATAATGTACCAGGGTACTCTTTTTCTTTACATCCTCATACACATTTTTTATTGCCTGTCTTTTAAATAAAAGCCATTTTTAGTGGAATGAGGTGATATCTCATTGTAGTTTTGATTTGCATTTTCTGATGATCAGTGTTTTTTGAGCAACTTTTCATATTCTACTTGCAATTTGAATGGCTTCTTTTAATAAAGGTTTAGTCAGCTCTTTTGCCCACTTGTAATTGGTTTATTAGATTATTACATATATAGGTGTTTCAGCTCCTTATATATTCTGGTTATTAGTCCCTTGGCAGATGGTTAGTTAGCAAATATTTTCTCCTCTTCTGTAGGTTGTCTCTTCACCTTGTTGATTGTTTCTGCTGCTGCGCAGAAGCTTTTTAATTTGACATGATCCCATTTGTCCATTTTTGCTTTGGTATCTGTGCTTGTGGAGTATTGCTCAAGAAATCTTTATGGAGACCAATGTTCTGGAGAGTTTCCTCAATGTTTTGCATTAGTGATTTTAAAGTTTGAAATCTTAGATTTAAGTTTTTAATTCATTTAGATTTGATTTTTGCATATGATAAAAGATATGCTTCTACTTTCATTTTTCTAAATATGTATATCTAGTTTTCCCAGCACCATTCATTGCATGCCAGTACCATGCTGTTTTGGTTACTGATTCTAGTATAATTTGAAGTCAGGTAATGTGATTTCTCTAATTTTATTCTTTTTGCTTAGGATAATTTTGAGTGTTCTGGTTCTTTTGTAGTTCCATATAAATTTGAGGATTTTTTTTCAGTTTCTGTAATTGTCATTGGTATTGTGATAGGGATTGCATTGAATCTGTAGATTTCTTTGGGTAGTAGAACATTTTAATAATATTGATTATTTCAATCCATAAACATGAAATATCAATCTATTTTTCTGTCCTGTTCAATTTCTTGCATCAATGCTTTATAGTGTTTATTGTAGAGATCTTCCACTTATTTGGTTAAGTTAGTTTCTGTGTATTTTATAATATTTGTAGCTATTGTGAATGGGATTACTTTCTTGATTTTTTTTTTTTTCAGATTTTTCACTGTTGACCTATAGAAATGCTACTAATTTTTGTTTGTTGATTTTGTATCCTGCAACTTTACTGAATTTGTTTTTCAGTTCTAATAGTTTTTTGGTGGAGATTTTTAGTTTTTCCAAATATAAAATTATATCATCTGTATACAAAAATAATTTGACCTGTTCCTTTCCTATCTGGAAGACCTTTATTTTTTTCTATATTCTGATTACTCTAGCTGAGACTTATAGTACTATCTTATTAACCGTGGTTAAAGTGGACATCCTGGTCTTGTTCCAAATCTTACAGGAAAGGCTTTCTGTTTTTTCCCAATCAGTGTGATGTTAACTGTGAGTCTCTTTTATATGGCTTTTACTGTGTTGATGTTTGTTTCTTCTCAGTTTCCTGAGGGTTTTTATCATGAAAAGATGTTGAATTTTATCAAATGCTTTTTCAGCATTAATAGAAATGATCATATGGTTCCGGAAGTATTCCACCATCTTCTATTTATAGTTCTTCTATTATGTTTAGTAAAATTCAGCAACAAAACCGTTGAGTCTTGTGCATTTCCTTGCTGGGAGACACTATATTATGTTTCTTTGCTGAGAGACATTTATTAGAGCTTTGATATCTCAGGATGTGAGTGATTTATACATCACAATTAGAGTGTTATAATATTCAATGTTTGTCTGCATATTTGCTATTACGAGTGAGATTTTTTTACCATTAGATATTTTTTAATTGCTTGTTAACGTCCTTTTCTTTCATATGAAGGACGCCCTTTAGCATTTCTTATAGGTCAGTCCTAGTGTTGATGAAATTTCCTAGCTTTTGTTTATTTGAAAAAGTGTTTGTTCCTCTTTCCTGTTTGAAAGGTTACAATGAATATACTGTCCTAGGATAATTATTTTCTTTCAGCAATTTAATGATGTTATGCCACTCTTTCCTGGCCTGTAAAATTTTCACTAAGAAATCTGATACCTGATGAATTGGAGCTCCTTTGAATTTTATTTGTTTCTTTTCTCTTCTGCTTTTAGGATCTTCTTCTTCCTTTACCTTCTGGAGTTTATTAAATGCCTTGAGGTAGTTTTATTTCGATTAAATCTGCTTGGTTTCTATAACCTTCTTGTACTCAAATACTGATGGCTTTCTGCAGGTTTTGAGTGTTTTCTGCTATGATAATTTGAATAAATTTTCTACTCCTATGTCTCTCTACCTCCTCTTTGAAGCCAAAAACTGTTTGATTTGCCTTTTTTAGGCTATTTTTTAGATCCTGTAGGCATGTTTATCCTTTTTTGTTCCTCTTTATTTTTTACCCTCTGACCGTGTATTTTCAAATAGCCTGTCTTTGAGCTCACTAATTCTTTCTTCTATTTGATCAGTTCTACTGTTAAGAGACTTATGCATTCTTTAGTATGTCACTCACATTTTTCTTTTTCTTTTTTTTTATTGCATTTTAGGTTTTGGGGTTCATGTGAAGAACATGCAAGATTGTTGCATAGGTACACACATGGCAGTGTGGTTTTCTGTCTTCCATCCCCTCACTTGTATCTGTCATTTCTCCCCATGCTATCTCTTCCCACCTCCCCACCCCCCCTCCCTCCCCCATTTCCCCCCAACGGACCCCAGTGTGTAGTGCTCCCCTCCCTGTGTCCATGTGTTCTCATTGTTCAACACCCACCTATGAGTAAGAACATGCAGTGTTTGATTTTCTGCTCTTGTGTCAGTTTGCTGAGAATGATGGTTTCCAGGTTCATCCAAATTCAATGCTATTCCCATCAAGCTACCAATGACCTTCTTCACAGAACTGGAAAAAACACCTTAAACTTCATATGGAACCAAAAGAGAGCCCACATAGCCAAGTCAATTCTAAGAAAAAAGAACAAAGCAGGAGGCATCACACTACCAGACTTCAAACTATACTACAAGGCTACAGTAATCAAAACAGCATGGTACTGGTACCAAAACAGAGATATAGACCAATGGAACAGAACAGAGGCCTCAGAGGAAATACAACATGCCCACAAACATCCGATCTTTGACAAACCTGACAGAAACAAGCAATGGGGAAAGGATTCCCTGTTTAATAAATGGTGTTAGGAAAACTGGTTAGCCATGTGCAGAAAGCAGAAACAGGACCCCTTCCTGACACCCTACACCAAAATTAACTCCAGATGGATTAAAGACTTAAACATCAGACCTAACACCATAAAAACCCTAGAAGAAAATCTAGGCAAAACCATTCAGGACATAGGCGTAAGCAAGGACTTCATGACCAAAATGCCAAAAGCATTGGCAACAAAAGCCAAAATAGACAAATGGGACCTAATCAAATTCCACAGCTTCTGCATGGCAAAAGAAACGGTCAGTAGGGTGAATCAGCAACCAACTGAATGGGAAAAAATTTTTGCAGTCTACCCATCTGACAAGGGGCTGATATCCAGAATTCACATTTTTCATCTCTAGAATTACTGCTTGATTCTTTTTCAATAATTTCATTCTCTTTGCTAAATTTACCTATTAGAATTCCAAATTCCTTTCTTGTGTTTATCTGTAATTTTATTGATCTTCCTCAATACAGCTATTTTGAATTCTCTAAAAGGTCACTTGTCTCTGTCATTCTGGTGTTGATCACTAGTACCTTATTTAGTTCATTTGGTGAGGTCATGTTTTCCTGGATGTTCTTGACGTTTGTGGATATTTGTTAACGTCTGGGCATTGAAGAGTTAGGTATTTATTATTATATTCACAGTCTGGGCTTCTTTGTACCCATCCTTGTTGGGAAAGTTTCGCATATATTCAAAGGTCACTACTTCTTTGGTCACTGCAGCTATCTGGGCATTAGGGGCTACCCCATCAAAGCTGTGTTTCTTGCAGACTTTTGGAGGTATCTTGGTGGTATTAGCCATGATTCAGAATAATTGTCAGAATTATCAGGCAGAAACTCTGGTCCTCTTTATTTCCTCCCAGACAAACAGTCTCTATCTCTTTGTTGAGCTTCCTGGATCTGAGGGAGGGAGGACACAAGCACCTCTGTGGCCACCACTACTACACCTGTATTGGGTTAGACCCAAAGCCAGCCTAGCACTAAGTCTCGTCTAAGGCTCACAGTGACCACTGCTTACCTACAGCCAAGATTCACCTAAGGTACAAGTACTCTTCAGTTGGCAGGTGGAGAATCCAGCCAGAAGGACTTGTGTCCTTCCCTTCATGGTGGGGAACTCTCCTCAGGCCCACAGTAGGTGCAGAAATACCATCTGAGAGCCAAGGCCTGGAGTAGAAAACCTTAGGAATATACTTGGTGCTCTATTCTACTGCAGCTGTTCTGGCAGTCAAGTGCAAGACAGTTCTTCCCACTCTTTATTCTCCTTTCCTAAAGCAGAAGGAGCCTCTCATCATGGCCATCACTGTCCCAGGCCCATGGTGAATACTGCCTGGCTACCACCAATGTTCACTCAAACCCCAAGGGCTCTTCAGTCAGCTTGTGGTGAATGGTACCAGAACTGCATCTCTCCTTTCAGGAAAGTCAGTTCCTCTCTGGGCCAGGGCAGGTCCAGAAATGCCATCTAGGAGCCAAAGCCTGGAATTGGGAAGCTTAAGAACCTGCTTGGTGCTCTAACCTGCTGTGACTGAGTTGGTATCCAAGCTGCAAGACAAAGTCCCTTTTACTCTATCGTCTCCTTTGCTCAAGCAGAAAGTCTCTCCCATGGCCACTACAGCTGAGAATGGACTCTGTCACACTTGAAGCTAGCACAGTACTGGGTCTCATCTAAAGGCAGCGATGAGTATTGCCTGGTAACCACTGATGTTTATTTAAGGCCCAGATCTTTAGTCAGCAGGTGATGAATCCTGACAGGACTAGGTTTTTCCCTTCAAGGTAGGGGGTTTTCTCTGGCCCAAGGTGTGTCTAGAAGCATCATCTGGGACTTCAGGCCTGAAACGCATGACTCAGGACCTTGTCTTTTTCTCTCTTCTACAGTGCTTCAGTTGATATCCAAGTTGTAAGACAAAGTCCTATTTACTCCCTCCTTTCCTCTCCTGAAGTGGAAGGAAGGAATCTCTCCTATAGCTGCAAGCTATGCTACTTGGGGTTATGGGAGGGGTAATGCAAGCACTCCCTTGGACACCCCAGGTGGTTTCTCATGAGATCACATAAAACCCAAGATCACACGCTTCAAACCAAGCATAGCACCAGAACTTGCCCAGGACTTGCCTGTGGCCTAGATTGTCAGAGTAGTTTAGCCTGTGGTGGTGGGGCTAACTGGAACTCAGATTCTAACTGCTAAGACAGACGATTCTCCTCTGTCTAGGATTGGTCTAAATGGCTTTCTGTGGGAACCAGTAACTCTTCCCTGTGTTGCTTTCCACTGTGACAAGGAGCACTGAATTTGAATGCAAAGTCTCATAGCCACTGTGCTTTCTCTACCACAAGCGCAAAGATTCTCTCTCTGTACCATGTGGTCACTGCCAGTGGCTAGGGCAGGGGTGTTGCTGGCAATTCAGGACTATCTCTTCTACCCTCTTCAGTGCTTTTTTTCCTTAATATGACGTTCAAACCAGCTTCTGTGATCACCTGAGTTTTGTTTTTTATGAAGGTGTTTCTTTGTTTGCGTAATTGTCCAGTTTGATGGTCCTGCAGAAATGATTATTACTGGAGGGTTCCATTTAGCCATCTTGCTCTGTATTCTCCTAATATTATCTTTTTAACAATTTTACGTTTATTTTAACTTTATGTAATACATTTCATCTTTAGTAACATTTTAGTATATGACTTAATAAGAACTTCAACATATAAGTTTTCAGTCTTTAAATTTAACAACTTAGAAATTTCTACTATTTCCTCTCTTCTCTCCAACCCACTAATCCTTATGTTAGCACTTTCTTATATCATTTCCAATTGTTAACTTGCTAACTGCTCTTTTTCTACAAATCTGTTTACACGCATGTTCGTTTTTCACACTGCCAGGAGTGTTAACTTTTTACAGAAGGAAATTTGATCATTTATTCATTTTTCCCATTTCCTCTGGGGCCAATAATATCACCACTGGCTTTCCATAGGTGAAAGGATACATATAAAAAGTGCAAATTTCTTAATTTAAAATGTAATTTTTTTCAAAGTATAAACACTCAATATTTATTTGGAATAATACATTATTATTAAATTTCTTGTACCACAAACACACACACACACACACACACACATATATATATATATATATAACAATCACTATTTTCAAAATGCATAATGCCATTTCATGTTTTTAAATATGTTCTTCCCTCTGCCTAAATTGTCCACATCACCCTACGTATAGCTTTCTCTGTGACATGGATGATAATCCCAAAAGACACCATCCCCAATGCCGTAATCCCAAATTCTGAAATTCTAAAAGATCAAACGTCCTTAAATTCAAAATCTTTAAAGTCTAAAATCTCTAACTTTTAAAATCCTGTAAGTCACAATTCTGAAAGATTAAAATCTCAAATGTTGAAATCCTGAAAGCTGAATTCTAAAAAAGGGATTATTGTGGTTTTGGTTGTATGCAAGATAGTTGCATCATATTCAATGCATTGTGCTGGGTAGAACTTTTACCTTGTTATTGTCTTTATTTGGAAATTAAGTAAGGTTTAAGAAAGTACATATGGGTGCCAAGTGGACAAAGAATAGACTTGTGGACTGGTATCAATTTGACTGGATTAAAGAATATCGTATTAGTACATTTTCACACTGCTATAAAAAACTACTTGATACTGAGTGATACATTAAAAAAAAAAAAAAAAAACAGTTTTAATTGACTCAGTTCTGTATGGCTGAGGATGCCTGAGGAAATTTACAATCATGGCAAAAGGCAAAGGGTAAGCAAGGCACATCTTACATGGTGGCAGGAGAAAGAGAGAAAGGGGGAATAATGCCACATACTTTAAAACACTCAGCTCTCATGAGAACTCACTCACTACCATGAGATCAGCATGCAGGAAATCTGCCTCCATGATTCAATCACTGCCCACCAGGTCCCTCCCCTGACACGTGGAGATTACAAGCTGAGATGAGATTTGGGTGGGAACACAGCGCCAAACCATATCAAATATCCAGAAACCTGATAAAAAGCATTATTTTAAGTGTATCTCTGAGGGTGTTTCCAGAGAAAATTAGTGTGAGTCTGAGTGGACCATATGGGAAAGATCTGTCCTCAATGTTGAAGAACAGCATTAGGTCAGTCAAGGGTCCAGATAAAATGGATACAGAAGGAAAATTAGTCTCTTTAAGTGCTAGGACAGATGTTACTTTTGCTTTCTTGGACTAAAGGATCACCAGGCTTTGGACTATTAGACTCATACTGGTGGCTTCCTCACTCCTGACACTTTCAGACTTGGACTGAGAGTTACAGTATGAGCTTCCTTCTGTCACCTCTTTTGTTAAAACCAACACCAGTGCTTATTTCCACTTTAAAATATCAACTAATATTTGCTTAGCACACCTGATATGTGTTCAGCAATTAGATTTTAAAATGTAATTTAAAAATAATATAATATTTGGTTATGACATAGATGAAGTGCATTCGATCATGCTCTTTTCAAAAAATCAGCTGACTCTTTTATTATGAGGTATTATTTTCACAGTATCAGTTAACATAATATACTTATGGCTTATATTAAAGTAACATGATTATTTTTGAATGTAGAAACTATTTTGAATATATAAACTCATTTTATAGAAAAAATCAGCATACTATCAGTCAATATTTATTAACTTTTTCTATAATTTCAATTAACAGCAATGTTAGATTTTTAAATTTTTATTTATTACTTGTGGATCTTTTAGTAATTTTCTATTTAGATATTTTATACATTATTTTATTAGAGTATCTGAAGGGTATTTACTTGACTAGTCAATGTGATTCGCCACATAAACAGAATGAAGGACAAAAATAACATAATTATCTCAATAGAAAAAGCATTTGACAAAATATAATTTATAGCAAAACTCTCAACAAACTAGATATAGAAGGAATTTACCTCAACATAAGGAAGGCCGTATATCATAAGCCCATAGCCAGCGTCATACGCAATGGTAAAAAAATGGTAAACTTTTTCTCTATTATCAGGAACAAGGCAGAGATGCACACTCTGGCCACGTTTCTCAAAATAGTATTAGAAGTCCTAGTCAGGGCAAATATGCAAGAAAAAAAATACATCTAAATTAAAAAGAAAGATGTAAAATTATCAGTGGCAGAACATGATATGATGTCATATGCAGCAAACTCTAAATACTCAGAAAAAAACTGTTGAAACTAACGAATTCAATACAGCTACATAATACAAACATCAACATACAATAGTCAGTTGTATTTTTATATTAAAGGAAATTATTTTTTCTTTTTGTTGGTTTGCTGTTTATATACAAAACAAGTCAATTTACCATAGCCTTAAAAAGAATAAAATACTTATGAGTAAAACTAACCAAGAATGTGAAAAGTTTGTACACTGAAATCTACAAACTTTTGATGGAAAAATTAAAGATAAAAATAAATAGGGATATATCCTGTGTTTATGGATTGGGAGACTGACATTTTTAAAGTGTTTATATTACCCAAATCCTATATTTAAAGCATGAATTTCTTAGAATTGTTCATTTCAACTTCTCACAAAAATTCTACATCTCAAGAATGCACTTAGACTAGTGCATCCTCACACAATTTCTCTTTATATGATGACATGCAGGCAGTGTCCTCATATGCTTATGTTCTTCATCATGTTTTATATTTTCCTGAGAATTCTGAAGACTGAAAATTCAGCACACTCAAAACTGAACTCAGTAATTTTAAATCTCAATTTACCTCTTTTCTTTTTAGTATTTTACCTCAGTGAACGATAAGATCATCTACTTCCCAGATAGTCAACCTTGAAATCTGTGGGTTAGAGTTGACTCTTCATTTTCCCTCCCTTTCACCTTATAAAACATATTCAGCTAAATCATTTCTTGACAATTCTCCCTCTCAGTTTTACCAAAGGTTTTCTTTCTCAGTATGGATTTTTCCTCCTGTCTTCTAATTGTATTCTCCTAACTGGTTTTCCTGTTTTCTATCCTGCACCCTTAGATAACTTTCCTCTGAATAACCATGGTTGCTTTTATAAATGACTTATTCTACCAGTTCTCATTAATCCTAGTTAGGACTAGTCATTTCTTACCTCCCTGTGCACAGTACAGCACCCACCCTTGAAATAGAAATAGTTTCAAAAGGACATTGGACACATATTTAGCTATTAGAAAAGTTCACCTTAGCAGTGCAGTTGGATAAGACAAACATTTTATGAAGATCAAGAAGTGGCATGAACTCTCAGAATCTCTCAAAAATCTTGGCTGGTGGAAAGATAAAATTCACAGTAGGCAATCATCTATGTTTTATTTGTTAGATTTTCAGAGGATTTAGACTCACATTCCCAACTCTTGCCAGGGCCGTAATGTAATGAAAATAATTTATTTCTTTAATTGTGGATCTAAATTAATTTTTGTTTAGTGATGCCTTCATGTCTTACCAAATATGGCATATAATAGTTTGCTTCATGGATTTTTTTATTTACAAATTATTAATATAGCCTGCTTTACATATTTTCTTTTACATAAAAGAATATTTAAAAATTTGATGACTTTTTTCTTTATTTTTCTTTATTTTGTTTATTACATTCAGCTATATTTATAGGCCAATAACAAAAAACTAAGTTAAATTTGAAGGTTTCTCAGAAAAAGCATATGAAAGTGCTACTGGGGGAATTAATTCAAACTGTCCTTTGTTTCTCATTCTAGTTCTTTTATGTTTAAAAATATGAGAATAGCTAATGGATAAAAATTGGAGCTTAACTTATGATTCCCAGAGACTCACTATAACCTCTTTCATCTCTCTTTGATCTTTAAGAAAGCCAAATTTACTTAAATTGCTCTTTTTAAAAATTCATTTCATCCTTTTGGCTTATCTTTTCTCCTTCAATATGTAAACCTTTTTTATAGACCTAAATATCTTCTAAAAATTAGACTCAAGTTTGAACTTACAATACAGTATGTCAATTATAATTATGAATGTATGCAATTTTAGAGTCTGTGTTATAAGCATAATTACTTTAAACGTTTTCTCTGAATTTATATTACGATTTGTATTTGCTTTTCTCTTCACATTTAATAGGTTTTTGGCCTGAAACCACAAGCTTAGGGAAAAAAAAACTGTATTAAGCCAAAGTTCAGGTTCTATAATGAACTGTTTTTTTTTTTTTTTTTTTTTCTTTTTCCTCTACCCTATTTTGTTATGAAGATATATCCATCAGAAGCAAAGCTGCCTTGTCAATGAGAAAATCCTTAATAGGCTGACCTTTAGTTTGTGGAGGGCCAAAACTGAAATCCAACAGGTTACTTTTAATTAGTTAAGATGTCACTTCAAGAAAAAAATAGTGAAACAAAGTCGTAATTCTGGTAGGCATTTGTTCAATTGGGATTTGGAAAAAGCTGACAGGAGGCAATGCTGTCAAGCTTTAATGACTTCTTGAACCTGAGTGACAACACAACATTTCATTATAAGTAGGTCAAGGTTAGTTTGTCACACAGTGGCTACACAGATATATATCACAATCCCTAGTATACATATCAGAATAAAATTGAGAAAAAAATGAATCAGAACAAATTCATTTTATTGATTTATTTCTCTCTTGTCAACAATTTATAAATTTATCAGAAGTATAGGATTTATATAGTAAAAGAAATTATAAAGCAAAACAATAAGATATTTATAACTTAGGTATTTCTATATATAAGCTTGAAGCAAATGATTCAATTGAAAAATTTAGATTCAACTACAGATTATTTTCTCAACTCTGAGAGAGAACTTGTAAAGCTTACACTTACAGAAAAATTTTATTACTTTTTCAGTTAATATATTTACTAATGAATAAAGTTTAATATTTGGGAATTTTAATTGGTGATGCACCAAAAAACAAGCTTGTTTTTATTGCTATAGTAATCAGAGATAAGTGTTTTCCTCCTGGAATTCACTTTCTTACACTAAATCTCTCATTGGCTGGAGACTAAGAAAGAAATAATCTAATTTGTCTTTATCTTGCTTTGTTGTATATGCACATATATATATAAATAACTCAAATATTGTAAAATGAAAATAAATCAATATAAACTTCATTTTTTTGTACATGTAGTAGTGTGACTTCATTTTCAGTTTCTTGTGGTAGTTCATAATTTAAAAAGAGTAAATCTTATTTGCAGTTTTTAAAGAAATCACAGAGGTATAGAGGGAAATGTAATCAGCTACCACCAAATCATTGCAAATATTTTGTTGCTTTCTGTCCAATATTTATCATACATTTTCTCTGGATTCTATGAAAATCCCTTTGATGTCAGTTTACCCATACCGGGATCTTACAGGTAAATTTAGCTTATTTAGGTTTGAGGTACACTACAGACCAAACAATATTAATATATGAAATATTCAATTTGCAGAGGTTTTAGATGTGTGCTAATATACAGGGTGATGCCATTTATTTTACTTCTAAATTAAAGTTTGTACCATCTGTGCTTAATTGATATGGCAACTATTAAATTATTTGGATAGAGTATAAAAGAGATGTTTCCCAAAATAAAATACTTAGGTGTCTCCTTAGAGCAATCCTACGCCTTAACTATGAAAGCCCAGTGGTTCATAGAGCTTTACTTGCATAAACATAGCTATATCCAATTTATCTTACCTTTTTTTTTTGCCTCTATGTCAACAAAAATTGGTGACCTACAGTTGGTGACAGTAGAATGTAACAAGCTATTTTATTGCAAAATATAAATGTTTTACTAATATGATATGGCTTGGATGTGTCCCCACCAAAATCTCATCTTGATTTGTAGCTCCTTTAATCCCCACAGGTCATAAGAGGGACTCGATGGGAAGTAGTTGAATAATGTGGGCAGGTTTTCCCCATACTGTTCTTGTGATAGCGAATAAATCTTACAAGATCTGATAGTTGTATAAAAAGCAGTTTCCTTGTACACACTCTCTTGCCTGCAGTCATGTAAGACGTGCCTGTACCCCTCCTTCACCTTTCACCACGATTTTGAGGCCTCCCCAGCCATATGGAACTGTGAGTCCATTAAATATATTTTTCCTTATAAATTACCCAGTTTATTAGCAGCATGAGAGTAGACTAATACAGTAAATTGGTACCAGTACATTGGGGTGCTGCTATAAGGATCCACAAAGATGTGGAAGGGACTTTGGAACTGGGAAACAGGCAAAGGCTGAAACAGTGTGGAGGACTCAAAAGAAGATGGGAAAATTTAGAACTTCCTTGAGACTTGGGGGCCTTAGAAGACAGAAAGACATGGGAAAGTTTGGAACCAAACAGAATTCCCTCTTGGGAACTGCATAGTGGAGCTCTGAGAAGAGGGCTACTGTCCTCCAAACCCCAGAGTGGGAGATCAAATGACAGCTTGCATCATGTACCTGGAAAAGTGATAGACAATGCCAGCCCAAGAAGGAAGCCAAGAGGCGGACTGTACCCAGCAAAACTGCATGGATGGAGCTGCCCATGGCTGTAGAACCCCATCTCTTGCATCAGCGTGACTTGGATGTGAACATGGAGTCAAAGGAGATGAATTTGGAGCTATAAGATATGACTGCCCTTCTACATTTTGAACTTGTGTGGGACCCGCAGCTACTTCATTTTGTCTAATTTCTCCTGTTTGGAATGGACATATGTACCCAAGGCCTGTACCATCATTGTATCAAGGAAGTAACTAACTACCTTTGGATTTTACAGGCTTATAGGCAGAAGGTACTTGCCTTGTCTCACATGAAACTTTGGATTATGGACTTTCGAGTTAATGCTGAAATAAGTTAAGGCATTGGAGGACTGCTGGGAAGACATGATTAGTTTTGAAATGTGAGGGTATGAGCTTTAGAAGGGGCCAGGAGTGGAAAGATATGGTTTGGGTGTGTTTCCACCCAAATTTCATCTTAAACTCTATCTCCCATAACTCCTACATGTCGTGAGAGAGACCAGTGGGAGGTTATTAAATGATGAGGCTGGATTTTTCCTCTGCTCTTCTAATGATAATGAATAAGTCTCACAAAATTTGATGGTTTTATGTAAAGCAGTTCCCCAAGCTTTCTTGCCTGCTGCCAAGTAAGATGTGTCTTTGCTCCTCCTTCACCTTCTGCCATGATTATGAGATGTCTCCAGCCACATGGAACTGTAAATTCATTAAACTTTTTTTTCTTTAAATTATACAGTCTTAGGTATGTCTTTATTAGCAGCATAAGAAAAGACTAATACACAATATTAATAGAGTAATTCTAATTTTTATAAAGGTAAATAAATGAAGATATTAGCCCACTGGTTCAGTTAGAAGCATGCGTACCTACCCAGACCAAAGTAGACACTACATTATAGACAGTTGTAGCAGCATGATTATAGGTAGAGGGAAGGGAATGATGGCTGCCCTCTTTAAAGACAACCTGCCACATATTATTTTAAAGCACATGATAAGTATTTTATAGATATTGATTAATTATCTTTTTGGAAACACTATGCGGCAATTATTATTTTATTCATGAAACGATAATATATATATACAATAAAAATGGAACTGATGTGGTAATTATGTGTACTAATCACTTTACACCCTCTCCTAACTGGAAATTGACTCCCCAGTGTATAATTCCAGCACCAGCCAAACACTAATATTGGCTATTAGAGAAAGAAAGAGAAATAAACATATGAGAAAAGAATTATGAGAGAAAAATACATAGAGGCACTCACTTTTGAGATCTTATTTAAAATTCTTCTCCTTTTTTATCATAAGATAAAATATTATCTTAATTTATCTGGTATTAGTTGAACTAATTGTTATTTCTTGTTTTATAATAAAATTTATCATTTTTGTCATAGGATTCTTTAAAATTTCAAACTGTGTGTTATCTAGGTTACTAACTGCAGAAGTACCAAGTACTAAATTTCCATAAACGTTAACTAGAAAGTAATATAATTTTAAATACAATTCTGTAATTTCTAAAGTCTTCCTTGTGTTTCCAACAATCAGTTATAAAAAAGCATTAAATAGATTGAATTTGCAGCATATTTCAGCTACTATAAACACTAGCATTCTACTAAGCAAGTACAAAAACATGAGAGTTATAATTATAGAAATTTGAATTTTGCTTAGAAAAAATCTAATTTATGTATTAAAATGTGTCTGTTTTGAGTTCCATTTTGCACTTCATTAAATTTACCTGTTCATCAATTATAATATTCAGCTTTAATCATGAAATTCGTATATAATTTAATTCATTTTCTTTATTTCAACTTACAAAATTATTAAAAAACAAAGTCTCAACTAAAACTGATTAATTTCACCATAACTTTGCTCTATGATATTTTATAAACTTTTACTTTTCAAATCTTTTAATAATGACTTTTAAAATTACATTATGCAGGACATCTATTAAAGTTCTAGAACTGGACTGCCTGGGTGAGAGGTGTGTCACAACCTGAATTTGATAGACCTAGAAAAAGTTCTTTATATGTATTTTTGAATCTTCTTCCCCACCCACCCCCAGTGGCTGATACCATGCATTAATTGATGGTACAATTTTTTCATTGAATGCCTTCAAGGCGATAGATAAGAATCTGGCCACTGTGGAAACAGAAGTGAGCAAAAACAAACATAGCCCTCACATTCATTGATACAACCTGTGTTTCTTCTTGAAATCAAATTCCTGGCATATGTAGTAAGAGCGTTTTTTTTGTTTGTTTTTGTTTTTTGTTTTTTTTTTTGTTGTTGTTGTTGTTTTTGTTTTGAGAGAGAGAGAATATGTATTTTTTATTAAGGTAAAATCATATAATCAAAACCTAATTATTTGAAAACAAATAAGTGCTATTTCATATATTCCTATTCATTGTTTATAGTACATTCACAAAGTTGTGTAATTGTCATCTCTCTCTAGTTTGAAAACATTTTCATTGCTGTCAAATCAAATTTCTTATCCATTAAGCAATCGCTGTCAATTCCCACTCTCCTCAAATTACCCAACCATTAATCTCCTTCTGTTTCATGAGTTTATCTACTCTGGATATTTCACAGAAATGAAGTGATATAATATATAACTAATTGTGACTGGCTTCTTTCACTTAGCATTAAGTTTTCAAGTTCACTCACATTGTAGCAGATAATCTTTCATTCCTTCTTATGACTAACATTCCATTCTATGGATATATCACATTCTGTTTATCCATTAATTTCCTGAAGGATGTTTGGATTGATTCTACTTTTTGGCTATTATGAACAGGCTACTATGAACATTTGTGCACAAGGATTTGCCTATTTTTTTTTAAGATAGATAATAATTGGAAGTCATGTGCTGTCCTGTAGTGGAGAAGCTGAACGTATTCTTTTCTTTCCATTCTCTCTCCTGCAAGAATTCCCAATTGACCAAACCCAATCTAAAGCCAAGGAGCACAGAGAAACACTGGTATAGTTCACACACGTAAACCTTCCCAGCAGAGTAAGCCTTCCCAGCAGAATGTAGAATATAGAGTGGATCTGGAGACTCCAGTCAATTTCTAGCACAGGTGAACTTCTCTGGATCACCAGTTAAAGTGTAGAATAGTGCAAAGCCAGGATTGGAACACTGACCCAACTACCAATAACATTCCAGTTAGACATTGATCTATTAAAACAGAAAAATACAGTTAATATAAAAGGTTTAATGGTGAAAATTTTCTCTACATTCCTAGTACATTGATGCTTCTTTCTTCTGTTACTGCTTTCAAAGGTATTGCCACTGTGTTTTCTATACTGTTCACTGAGTTAAAAAAAAAATCAAAAACAAAAAAAATCATAGTTTTCATGGTGGTATGCTCCAGCTACTTAAGAGTCTGAGACATGAGAATTGCTCAAACCTGGGAGGCGGAAGTTGCAATGAGCTGAGAGTGTGCCACTGCACTTCAGGCAGACTGAGACTTCATCTCAAAAAAATAAAATAAAAGGAAATAAAATAAAGTAAAAAAAAAAAAAAAAAAAAAACATAATTTTGACTTAGGTTTTCTAACACAAATTATTTATACTAATAGCAGCTATTCTTTATTTTATTTTATGTTTATTTTTATTTTTTTAATATGTGTATTTTATTGCACTTTAGGTCCTGGGGTACATATGAAGAACATGCAGGATTGTTGCATGGGTACATACACGACAATGTGGTTTGCTGCCTTCCTCCCCATCACCTATATCTGGCATTTCTCCCATGTTATCCCTCCCCAACTCCCTTACCCCCACTGTCCCTCCCCTAGTCTTCCCGACACAGACCTCAGTGTGGGATGCCCCCCTCCCAGGGTCCATGTGTTCTCATTGTTCAACACCTGCCTATGAGTGAGAACATGTGATGTTTGATTTTCTGTTCCTGTGTCAGTTTGCTGAGAATGATGGTTTCCAGGTTCATCCATGCCCCTACAAAGGACATGAACTCATTGTTTTTGATGGCTGCATAATATTCCATGGTGCATATGTGCCATAGGTTCCCTGACCAGTCTATCATCGATGGGCATTTGGGTTGGTTCCAAATCTTTGCTATTGTAAACAGTGCTGCAATGAACATATGTGTGCGTGTGTCTTAATAACAGAACAATTTATACTTCTTCCAATATATACCCAGTAATGGAATTGCTGGGTCAAATGGAATTTCTATTTCCAGGTCCTTGAGGAATCACCACACTGTCTTCCACAGCGGGTGAACTAATGTAGACTTCCACCAATAGTGGAAAAAAAAGTATTCCTATATCTTCACATCCTCTCCAGCATCTGTTGTCTCCAGATTTTTTAATGCTTGCCATTCTAACCGACATGACAAAAACAAGCAATGGGGAAAGGTTTTCCTGTTTAATAAATGGTGTTGGGAAAACTGGCTAGCCATGTGCAGATAGTAGCTATTCTTAACTGAATTTAGGTAAACATATGAAAAAATGCTCATCATCACTGGTCATTAGAGAAATGTAAATCAAAACTACATTGAGATACCATCTCACGCCAGTTAGAATGGCGATCATTAAAAAATCTGGAGACAACAGATGCTGGAGAGGATGTGGAGATATAGGAACACTTTTACACTGTTGGTAAAAGTGTACATTAGCTCACCCACTGTGGACGGCAGTGTGGCAATTCCTCAAGGACCTGGAAATAGTTATAATCTCTATATTTGTATCTCTTATATAAAATATTGATAAATTGAGCTTATCATTTCCTTCTCTGGATATCATATGCATTCTTGCATTTGCATCCCTTCTAGAATCTTATCATCTGAAAATGTGGTAACTATCACCTTGAAGGCTTCTCCAAGTTACTCATAATACTTTACTCTGTGATAGTTATATTTTTAAAGCTATGCCTTCATATAGGTTGTCATCAACTACAATAAATGTAATACACTTTGAATGTGTCTCCTTGCCCAAATCTTACATTGAAATATGATCCCCAATGTTGAAGATAGAGCCTGGTGGGAGGTGACTGGTCATGATAGTGGATTTCTTATGCATAGTTTAGTATCATCCCTTTAGTACTGTCCTTGTGACAGTGAGTGAACTCTCATGAGATCTGGTCATTTTTAAATGTGTAGCACGACTCTTGCTCCTGCTCTAGCCGTTTGATGGGCTTGCTCCCCGTTTGCCTTCTGCCATGACCATAAATGTCCTGAGGCCTCCCCTAAAGCCAAGCAGAGGCAAGCCTCATGCTTCAAGTATAGCCTGTGGAACCATGGGCCAATTAATTGGCTTTTCTGTATACATTACTCAGTATCAAGTATTTATTTATAGTGATATAAGAATGAATGAATACAAGACTTTAAAATGTGCTTAATGCTATTTCCATGTAACCTATGCATCCCATTTGCTATATGGATAGTCTTGATGAAAAATTAAATGTTTTAAATTCTCCCTGCTCAACAGGCATTTTGCCACAAAAGTATCACATATCATTTTTATCAAGGCCATTTGTATAATGCTTGTGATGTTTAATTTTTTACATCTTTATCAACTTTGGAAGCATTTGGGCACTACCATCTTTAACCTCTTCTCTGTTTTTCAAAATTACATCATTTAAACTTTACCTATATTTCTTATAAATAACAATCTTGCTTAAGAAATTAGTATTATTTAAAGAAATCAAAGACTCATGATTCTATAACCTTTCCCATCCATAGATCAATTAGAAATTACAAAAGCACCCATATCATTGGATTAGAAATTAAAAGTGAGTATTTCTTTTAGACTGCTAGTGTGATCACCACAGTCCAGGTTCCTCACCTGTTCCTAGCAGGATATGATTTCAAAATTGACAATATTAATAAATTGTGTATCCACAATGCCTGTACTTAACCTTGGAAATGTGATTCTCATTAATCGTGGATGTAAGCAAACTAAGATTCCCCTCTCTCTCATACCCATTACAGTATTCAACTTCCCTGTGCTAATTTTTAATGTGTGCTTTGCTTCCTGTGGCAAGTCAAAATTTCCTTGAGGACAGAAAAGATGGCACATTCATATATAACCTCAGCATAGTAAGAGGAAAAAAGAAAAGTTATTCTCACTTTATTGCCTACTTATATTTTATTTTGTCATCAAAATAAGCAGAATTATTACTCTTTATATTAACAACAGTCTTCATAATAAAAGTTCTAAAATAAAATATTATAAATTCTCAAATGCAAACTCACTAGCATTAACATTAAATTACCTATCCAAATCAGTATTTTAACAGCTTTATTTTTCTTAATTTTATGGTTAACACCATTTATTAAAAGTCAACAATAATCTTTTTAAAAATATAGTTTATGTAATTACTTTCCTACAATTATAATTTCATACAGGTATTTCTAAAATTCTAGAGCAACTGGGAGCATTCATGTAGGCATATGAATTGTTTTCTACTTTCTATCTTATGTATTATTATCATTATTTGCATAGTGGCATGTTTTATTCTTGAGATCCTACCTGGTCTGTTTAAAAGAGAGTAACAAAATTTAAGTGGTTTAACAATATCAATATCTATAAATCACATACATTTAGCTTTCGTACATTTAAGGCTTCTATTATTTGTTTAAATCTGGTTTATAATAAGAAATATACTGGCTTTGTTGAAATTATGTGAAGATGAAATGTCTTGAAGTATTAAATAATGATGCCTGCCACATTTTTATAGATCTTAACATTAAGTGTTTTCCAGTCAGAGGCATCTATTGATGTAAAAAGTTGAAATTATTGTTGTGGCAAAATGGCAATGTATTCCCAAAAGAAATTGGTGCTTAGCTTATATTTTGATATTTGTTCTTGGGGTATTTATTAGGATGCTAGATTAGATGCATTGTATAAAACATTTTGGGAATTTTATAATAATATATGAATGTGCGTGTATATAAATACATATACATACAGGTATACATATATAAATGTAAATCATATACTAAGAGTCTACTTATTAGTTGTTATATACTGTATAACTTTCAGTTTGCTTCTGTACTAATATGTAGTATTTTAAGAATTTTTGGTCTAGCGATAATAATTGAGTTGCACTTCAAATAAACAAAGTATTTTTCAAAATGAGAAGTTTAGTGTGAATATACATAATCAATGTAAGAAAGTATTCAACATTACTTCAGTGTTTCGGCCTACTGCATATAGTCAGAGACATTCATTGACATAAGGAAGAGTGAGATTACTATTGAGAACACAAGAGTTTATTTTTATGATATAATAAATTTTGTTCTACGTAATATATGGTTTAATATTTTTCTCTTTTGAGTCAGGATCCAACTCTGGTACCCAAGCTGGAATGAAGAAATGTAATCGTAGCTCACTGCAGTCTCAAATTTATGAACTGAATTAAACCTCCCATCTCAGCCCCCCAGGTATCTGGGACTACAGGTGTATGCCCCCATGCCCTACTAATTTTAAAACTTTTTTGGAGATTGGTTCTCATTCCTTTGCCCAGGAAGTCTCAAATTCTTGGCCTCAAGCAATCTTCCTTCCTTGGCCTCCCAAAGTGCTAGGATTATAGATGTGAGCTGCTGCACCCAAACCCTTGTTATAATTTATTTGTACAGTTCCCAATTTTGCAACCATGTTGATTGAGAAAAAAGAAAATGAAATAAATTTATCTTAAAAATTTTCCTCTCGATATAATCAAATTTGAAGTCAAGCTATATTTTAGGTTGTAACTGAAAAAAAAAAAAAAAAAGAAAGAAAGAAAGATGAAAGAAAATCAATGAATCTGATCAGTTTTATTAAAATGTAAATATGCACTTGAAAGCCGCATTACAAAATGTACTTCATTTAATTGCAAGACAATCTGTGAGCACTTACAGGAAATTTTCTCAAGTAAAAGAATGCAATATCACAATGGATTTAATTGTTGTAAGTAAACATACGATTTTTCTGGAGCAACTGTGATAATTGAAACCTTTTAATATTACACTAATTAAATTAATTTGGAAATAATGATTTTTACAGATATGAAAATAATTTATTTCAAAATAGCAATAAGCCACATTTACTTCAGCAAATAAAATAATTCAGCTGAAATGTGTAGATTGAGGCAGAAGCCAGTTTTGCTTTTATTAACCAAATAAATGCAATTATTCTGCCAGTTATTTTCTATGTGTTTTTATGTAGATATGTATGCATGTATGTTTGTATACGAATGAACCAGCAATAAATTTGTCATGCACGAATGTCACTGAGTCTTGATAAGGAAATGAAATCCTAGCAAATACCTTAATTTCTCCCCAACAGATTTACCAAGTCTGTAACGCAAATGAGTGATGCAAATTGTAAGCAAATGATCTTAGATGTCAGATGTTTACTATTTAGGTTGTCTTTGAAATCCACCTTGAGAAATACTGTCTTAAATCATGAAATTATCACGGTCTTTAAAGTGCATTGTAATTAAATGGCAGTTTGAGAATATGAACATTTTTATTTTACCATGTAATATTACGCATCAACTTACTCTTTTTGATAATCTTGAACATGTTTATATATTCCTTCTTCCATTCATTTTTTCATCAAACAGCTTTTGAATGCTTGTCATGTTACAGGCTTGTGTAAAGCTTTGTAGGTAAGATAAACGACAATACAGACTATATATTTTAGTTACCTAATGTTGTATAATAAAATTATTCCAAAACTCAGTGTCATTAGAAAACAAAAATTCTATTATGTTTAACAAATATGTTGCTGTCTGGACACAGTTGGATATTTCTTCTCTTTCATGCACTGCCAGTTGTTGCTGCAGCAGTCTGCTTCAGGGCTTGAGTGAGATGTTTTATTAGTCAGCTTGCACTGTCATAAGGAGATACTACAGATGAGGGTTAGGGGACGAAGCTTAAACAACAGAAATTTATTTTCCCACAGGCCTGGAATTTGGAAATTCAACATCAGGATGCCCTCATTGTGTGGTTCCAGTGGAGGGAACTCTCCCTGGATTGCCAATGGCCACCTTCTAGTTCTGTTCTTAAAGGTTGAGAGAGAGCACTCTCTTCCTCTTCCTAGAAAGCCATGGTCCTATTAGATTAAGGCTCTGCCCTATGAGCTCATTTACACAGCCTTTTAAACAGGATAGACAGATGTTTACATGGTAGGTCTGTGCTCCCTAAGTAGAAAATAATCAGTTATCAGTTAAGGACTGCAACTTGCATAAATTCCCTTCCACTTCATTTTATCATTTAACTTAATTCATAAGAGCAGCCCAGATTTAATGTAGGAGAAAAATATACAAGGTTATGAATATCAGAAGGCAGAGTTTATTGGGTCTATAAAAATGTAGGTATACACACACACACACACACACACACACATACACACACACACATTTCAATTAATTATGCTGTGTCTTTAGTGCTATGAAAAAACAATGATATTGTGATAAATAATTTAAGAATACCCCTACCATAGATAATTGGATAAGAACAAATTTTGGAGAAAATAGAATTTAAATAGAGATATAAAGGATGAAAAGGAATTGGTCATATCGAGAATTGGCACAAGGCTTTCAGACAGAGGAATGAATAAGACCAACTTTCCTTTAGTAGGAAACAACTATTTGTAAGACACTCAGTAAGTCTCTGAACATCCAGTAGTTGATATAGCTCTGAACTCATAGCAATTGTGACAAACATTAAACAAATAGTTATACCATTAGTTATTTGTATAATTAAAACACTATACCATTAATGTTTTAATTATACTTGTGAGATAAATGTTTGCTCTCAGAGTTCATATTAGATAGTAATATCTGATTCAGAAAGAAGTCTTTAATCAAGTGATGAGGTACATCAGCCACAATTTCAAACTCAAAAAGCTGTGAATGATAGTGTTCATGAATTCCAAAGATCTTAGGCATTTCATTTGGCAGCAAAATTTTATCTGAAATGAGGAAAGCTTTATGTAGCTTCTATTCATCTCACTTAGTGTGAATATTTACACATATTCCTGGAAAAAAAATGATGTATTTGAATATGTGTGTTGACTCAGTCTCTGGCTGGAACTGTTAGATAAATTAAAATTGAAAAGCTTTTAAGTTAAAAGAAACATATAACCTTAAGCTTTTCAGATAATGAAATATACACTTATGTTTTCAAATGTTTCTGAAAACCCCATTTAGTGATATACTACAAAACTATAACAAGACAAAAAGTGTTGCATATATAAGAGAAAAATGAAAAAACTGAGAAGTTCAGTAAAATGGAATACGAAGTCCCAGCCCTCCTTCCCTTACTAAAACACAGATTTAATAACCATATACAGATCAGAATGCCTTTATGTGAATTCCAGAATCTCATTAAGATGTTTCAACATCATAAAAGACCATACAACTAACAATTTTATTGAAATAGGTAAGAGTACTCTCACTTTGCCTATATCACTCCATTCCCTCAGTTGGCGCAGCTCACCACTGAGAAAGATCCCTTCAGCCCATGACTTTTCTCATGGGGGAAAGATATTGCAAGTGGGACATTCAATGTCCCCAGCTCTCCAAAGTTCTAACAACAATAACATAAAGTATGTAAAAGTATAATGAAATTTAAATTGAATCATATCAGCTTATAAAAGACTGCTGTAACTGTCAGATGTTTTATGTAAGCCTCATGGTAACCATACACACATAAAACTCTCATGAAAGATACACACACACCAAAAAACAGAAGAGAATCAAATGTATCACTACAAAACAAAAGAAGTACAGCAACAAAAGGAAAGAGAAAGAGTAACTAAAGGACAAAAATAATGAAAAAGTGGCAATAGTAAGTTCTTCCGTTATAATTACTTTAAACTTAAATAAATGAAAGTCCCCTTTGAAAGACATAGAGTGATAGAATCAATGAATAAATGAAGCAACAATTTCAAGTATATGCTGTGTGCAAAGACTCTTATTGGATTTTAAGGAAACACCCAGGTTGAAAGTGAAGGGATTGAAAAAAAATACATTCCATGAAAATGGTAAATAAAAGAGAGCAGAGGTGGCTATAACTATTAACATACTAGATAAAGTAGATTTTAAATAAAAAATCATCACAAGACAAAAAATATCATATAATAATAAAAGAATCAATTCATCAGGAAGATATAACAGTTATAAATTAAAAATATGTATGCACCTTACAAGAAAGAATAAAAAACTAAGCTGAAAGTTAGCAGAAGGAAATATACAAAATTAGAAGAAAAATAAATGAAATAAAGACTAGAAAAAGAATAGAAAAAAATTAAACCAAGGATTTTTAGTGAAAAGATAAAATTGACCAAGCTCTAGCAAGACTATTTAAGAAAACTGAAAGATTCAAATAAATAAAATCAGAAATGAAAGAATACATTTCAACTGATGCCACAGAAGTTAATAAAATCATAAAAAATCAACTATGAACAATTATATGTCAAAAAATTAGATAAACTAGAAAAAAGCTGAGAAATTCATAGAAATATACAACCTACTAAGACCGAATCATGAAGAAATAAAAAATCTGAACAAACCACTAATGAGTAGGGACATTGAATCAGTAATATACCATTAATAAAGAAACCAGAACTTGATAAATTCATGGGTGAATTTTATGAAACATTTGAAGGAGAATTAACGTCAATCCTTCTCAAACACTTTAAAAACTTCGAAGAAGAGAGAACACTTCCAAACTCATTTTCCATGCCATCATTACACTGATAATAAAACCAGACAAAGGCACATGGGAAAACAAAATTATACACCAATATCCCTTAAGAACACTGAAGCAAAAATTCCCAGGAAAATGTTAGTAAACTGAATTCAACATACTTCAAAAGAATGAGTCAACACACACAAATTAATAAATGATATGCACCTCATTAACAGAGAAAAGAATAAAAATCATATCTCAATAGATGGAGAGAAAGCATTTAACAAAACAACATTTTTTCATAAAAAATTTCTCAAAATATTAGTTATAGAAGTAGGGTACCTTAACATATGTATTAGTCAGGGCTCTGTAGAGGGACAGAAATAATGGAATACATACACATATATACATATATATATATATGTTTATTTATATATATACATGTGCATATATATATAAAGGGGAGTTTATTAAATATTAACATATATAAGTTAATATATTGAGTTACTACTTAATAAACTTCCCTTTATATGTTATATATGTTATATTTATAAGTTAATATTAATTATTAATTATTATCATCACATTAATATTATATAAGTTAATATTAACACATATAAGTAAAAATATGTAAGTATAACATATAACACACACACACACACACACACACGGTAGTTTATTAGGTATAAAGGTAGTTTATTATTACTATGCCTGCTTATATTCTAACCAGCTGGCATCTGATTAGATTGTGCCAACCCAAATTAAGGGTGGTCTGCCTTTCTCAGCCCACTGATTCAAATGTTACTCTCCTTTGGCAACACACTCAAAAATACACCCAGGATCAATACGTTGTATCCTTCAATCCAGTGAAGTTGACACTCAGTATTAACTATCACAAGTTCACTTCTTGTCCACTTGAACCCATGCACTGTTCCTGAGATTATATATAAAATCTTAAAATAGAGACAATAATAAGGTCATAATCATCCCTAACATAATACAATTATCTTTTGTGCAACTGGAAAGACAACAATCTCCAACCCAAATATTATTATATAAAGTTAATAATATTTAAATGCTGATGTGAAGTCAGTAAATCTTATGTAACATGATAAAGGATAAAAGAAATCAAATGAAAATATATTCTTAGTACAAGTGTATTCATGCACAAACACGTTTTTAACAGAAGAATTAGGAAATATGACAGTTACAGGCATTGTTCTTCAGGTAGCTGGTATTAATGACTACCTTCTTCTACTACCCATTCTGTATTGGGTAGCAGAAGACTAACCCTCTGCCTTCAGCAAGCACCTCAGCAGGTTGTGGAATTTTTCCTGGTGGAGTGATCCAAACTTTCATTTCTGAAGGGACTGGTTAATTTTTAATACTCCCTGGATTGGACTGTTGTAGTTTCCAATTGACCTTAATCACAGGGCATGGTAATGCTAAGAGATGCCCTAGTGAATCTCCTGTATTCCATGAATAGTCTTCCTTACCTTTGTTGTGGAAAGGTAGACTGATTTCTTCTTGATAGTCTGTGTCAATAACCCCAGCCAACACTGTAACTCCCTACTTGGCCTGTTGAATTAAACATAGGAGGAGCCCAAAGTGTCCAGATGGCAATCTCAACTTTCAGTTTAATGGAATTGTCGTGTTTCCCAGTGGCAGTGTTCCTCCTTCTGGAACCAAGACCTTTATGCCAGCAGAACACAATGTCAAGGGAACAGTAAGCAAAAATTTTGCTAGTGGATAGATAGGGGTGATTATGAGTGCCACTTCCACTTTCACCCCTTGTTTGCTGGACCTGTGGATCCTGGCTATCAGAGAAACAGTACCATATATTGGATACTGGTTCAGAGTATACATATTCTTCTGAAGAACTTTGCCCTAGCCCTGCAAAAAAAATTGTCACTTACTTAGCATTGTAATTGTGACTTCAAGAGACCATTTCACTGTTCTATCAATCCATGCTTCAGGGTGAGTGGGAACATGGTAAGACCAGTGAATTCAGTGAGCATGAGCCCACTGCCACAATTCTTTAGCCGTAAAGTGAGTGCCTTGATCAGAGGCAATGCTGCGTGGAATACCATGATGTGGATAATGCATTCCATGACTCCACAGATGGTAGTCTTGACAGAAGCATTGCATGCAGGATGGGCAAACCAATACCTGTAGTAAGTGTCTATTTCAATGAGGACAAACCTCTGCCCTTTCCATGATGGAAAAAGTCCAATATAATCAACCAGGTGACTGACTGATCACCCTGAGGAATGGTTACATACGGAGGGCTCAGAGTTGGTCTCTCCTGCTGGCAAATCTCCTTTTATGTAAAGTTCACAACCAGATACTCAGCTCGAAGTTCTGCCGACTGGGAAGATTTTCCTTCACCGCTGTCCTTCAGAGATGTTCTAGAAAGGGGCGTAATGCTGCAGCTGTCTGCTTTCAGATGGTGCCTGCATACTGTGCAGAACCATCTGTGAACAAAATCCTAGTCTTCTCTTCCTTTGTCAGTGGTTTACAAGGAACTTTCTGTGAAGCTATTGGTGCAGAATGTGGAAGAGAAGTGGCAGAAGTGGAAACCATCGGCATTTGAGTCACTTCCTCATATAACTTACTTGTGCCTTCAGGACCTGCTTGAACCCAATCAGGTATATACCACTTCCATTTGATGATGGAATGCTGCTGTGCATGACCTATTTCATGGTTAGATGGGTAGGAAAGTACCCAGTAGGTGATAGGCAGTTCAGTTCTCATGATGACTTGATGACCCATAGTCAAAGATTAAGTTTCCACCAAAGCCCAGTAACAGGCCAAGAGCTATCTCTCAAAAGGAGAATAGTTAACTGCAGAAGACAGAAGGGCCTTGCTCCAAAACCCTAGAGGCCTCCCCTGTGATTCACCAATAGCAGCCTGACAAAGACCCCTGACAGCATCTCTATCTGCCACTGACATCTTAAGCACCATTGGATCTGCTGGGTCATATGTTTCAAGTGGCAGAGCAGCTTGCACAGCAGCCGGAACCTGTTTCAGAGACTTCGCCTATTCTGGACCTGACTAAAAACTGACAGCCTTTTGGGTTACTCGATAAATGGGCCAGAGTAACACACCCACATTAGGACTATGTTACCTCCAAAATTCAAATAGGCCCACTAGGTGTTGTGGCTCTTTTTTGGTTGTAGGAGGGGCCAAAGGCAGCAACTTATCCATCAACTTAGAAGGAATATCTCAGCAGGCCCCACATCACTGGACCCATCGAAATTCTAGTGAGGTAGAAAGTCCCTGAATTTTAGTTGGATTTATTTCCCATCCTCTCACATGCAAATATATCACCAATAAGTCCAGTGTGTTTGCTAATTCTTGTCCATGGGACCAATCAGCATAATTTCATCAATATAATGGATTAGTGTGATGACTCACAAAAACAAAAAGCAATCAAGGTGTCTTCAAATAAGATTATGACACAAAGCCAGAGAATTGATATACCCCCGAGGTAAGACAGTAAAGATATATTACTAGCCTTAGCAGCTGAGAGCCAATTGCTTCTGGTGGGCCTTATGGATAAAAATGGAGAAAAAGGCATTTGCCAAGTCGATGGCTGCATAACAGGTACCAGGAGATGTGTTGATTTGCTTAAGCAATGAAATCATATCTGGTAGAGAAGGTGCAATTGCAGTCACCACTTGGTTAAGCTTAAAATAATCCACTATCATTCTCCATAATACATCAGTCTTCTGACAAGTCAAATAGAAGAGTTGAATAGTGATGTGGTGGGAATTACCATCCCTGTGTTTTTAAAGTCCTTGATGGTGGCACTAATTTCTGCAGTCCCTCCAGAGATGTTATATTGTATTATTGTATTTTATTTATTATTTTTTCTGGGTAGATGCAGCTCTAATGGTTTCTATATGGCCTTTCCCACCATAATAGCTCTCACCCTACCAGTCAGGGAGCTAATATAGGGGTTCTGCCAGCTGCTAAGTTTTTCTATGATAATTATGCATTCTGACACTGAGGAAATGACTGCGGAATGAGTTTGGGACCCACTGGACCCACTGTAAGTCAGACCTGAGCTAAAACTCCATTAATTACCTAACCACCTTAAGCCTCCACTTTAACTGGAGGACCAGAATGACCTTTAGGGTCCCCTGAAATCAACATCAGCTCAGAGCCAGTGTCCAGTAGTCCCCACAATATCTGATCATTTCCCTTTCCCCAGTGCACAGTTACTGTGGTAAAAAGCTGGAGGTCTCCTTGGGGAAGAATGGGAGAATTTGGCATAAATTGTCAGTAATGTAATGGGGTCCTTTCTCAGGGGGTCTCCACTTCATTAAAGGGGTCCTGGGTCTGTCAACTGGCTCAAGTCTGGAAATTGAATAGCCATGATTCTCTGTTTTAATAATTTAAATTAGTCTTTTGTCCATTTGACCTAAACACTTTCTGCTTGTATAAATTAAGTAGAAATGCAGTAGATTTCCTATCAATTTCACACTTAGAAACACCATGATTAATTAGCCAATGGCAGAGCTCTGCAGGAGTCAGACTATTCTGATTGCTGCTTTGCCTCTGCTGTTCATTATGGTAGTTACGCCCACTTTGCCTTTGATGGTTCATTGCTACCACTTGCTCCTTCCACCTTGGAATCCAATTATTCCCACTGTATTTAAACTTTGTAATTGAGTGACTATGGTTCCCACCGTTAGATCTGACAGAGAAGAGCAAATACAGGGCTCTTCAAAGATTCAGGTGCTGCCCTCACAAATCTATTTCACAAGGCATTGGTTAAGGGTATGTCTTCTGGACCCTCTCAGCTGGGATTATTAGGTCTAAAGGGACTAATCCACTCTACCATCCGAATCTCCCTAAACCTTTGGATTCCTTTCTCTATATTAAACCAAGGGAGATTAGGCATTTCCAGTTCACTCACAGTGGGCCATCTTTTAGTTCATATTTCAGTTAACTAAGTAAATAAACTATTGGAATCTTTTTTTTTTAACTCACTGAGCTGCAACATTAAATGCAGAGTTCCCACTTAGTGGGCTCAAATTAATAAATTCAGCCTAATCCAGCTCTATGTTCCTCCCACCACAATTTCTCACCCTTAGTTTCTATTCCTATGCCTGTTCTCCAGATTTCTGTTTACATAAATTAAAAAACACAAGCAGTTCTTTTTGAGTGTAGCACACCTCCTCATGAGTCACACTCTCAATCTCACCTCTAGGGTCCAGAAGAGATTTTAGTCTACTTAATAGGTCTAGAAGCAAGCATGGATGTTGGGGGTGGCTTCTGAGGAGAATCCTCAGAATGCTGTCACTACTAAGTAGGGGAAGCTCTCTCTTCCAGAAGAAAACAAAAGAAAAAAAAAAGGTTCATCAAAGTTTACAAACTCCATGTCCCCAGCTTCATTAGTGTCCTCTCAGCTGTCTCCATTACAAGTTGCAGAGTCCCATTATTTACCAATCAATGCCCTTAGTTTAGAAGTAGACACCTGGTCAGGCTGTGCATGCACCTTTTGTTGCAGGTCAGTCATTCGCATGATGAGTTTTTGCATTGGTTGATGCCAGTAATCCCAGCACTACAGGAAGCCAAGGTGAGTGGGTCACCCAAGGTCAGGAGTTTGAGACCAGCCTGGCCAACATGGTGAAACCCCATCTCTACTAAAACTACAAAAATTAGCCAAGCACTGTGGTGGGCACCTACAATTCCGGCTACTTGAAATGCTGAGGCAGGGGAATCACTTGAGCCCAGGAGGTGGAAGTTGCAGTGAGTCAATATTGCACCACAGCATTCCAGGCTGGGTAACACAGCGAGACTCCATCTCAAAAGAAAAAAAAAAAATAGTTTGTGTCTGTCTTTTCATAATTTCTGTTATTTCTCTGCAGAAGTTAAGACTCTCACTCAGAGCAGTCTTAGATTTCAGGCTCAGTATCTTCTTCTGAAGCCAGGAGGTAGAATCTTTGAGTTTATTATTTTCTTTCATTACTTTGTCCACTGAACTGAGGATGAACCAACCAGCTTCATTATGTTCCTTAGTTCTCCACATATGGCCAAAGGTATTATGTATAGAGTCTTTAAAATTCTTGCCTGTCATGAACGATGAATCGGGAGTGTCAAATGCATTTATTTAACTCTCTAAACAGCTCACACCAAAGAATATCAGTGTTCTCCATACTACCTGAGGTAGAGTCCTTAGCATTTGTGGGTCTAATCATACTAAGCAGTCAATTCCAGAAACCCCCCAAACCAACAAAAGAACTGCATCCTTAGTATTTTGTTCCCCTAGGTCCACTCCAGTTACCAAAATCTGTATCAGTCAGGATGCTATAGAGGGACAGAACTAATGGAATTGACATATCTATACATGTCCATATATATATATATATATATATATATATATATATATATGTGTGTGTGTGTGTGTGTGTGTGTGTGTGTATGTGTGTGTGTATATATATATATATATATATATATATATATATACACATCATAACAGAGAAATTAACAGAAGACAACAGGATGGAGATGAGCGTTTCCAAACCAGTGCCAGATGATGAGCAAGAAGACATAGAAAAAGTAGTGTCAAAAAAAATGAATTAACATTAGACAATCTGGCAAAAATATTCTAGTTATTCAAGCTTGCTTTTGGCTTCTTTTAGAACATGGGTTCTTTCTATATATGGCCATTGAAACCAAAGCAAATGGTGGGAGAAGATTTATACTATACAGAAAGATATTTAGAGAAATTAAAAAGCAAAAACATCAGACAGAAACTACAATGCATTTCCATAAAGTCACAGTAAATGTGCTTGCCTTGCCAGCTTACCCTTCCACTTCTTCCACCTCTGCCACCCTAAGACACAAGGCTGGCACTTTCTCTCCCTTCTTCTCCTCACTTACTCCATGTGAAGGTGATGAGGATAGACTTTTATAACACATTTCCTCTTATATAATAGTAAATGTATTTTCTCTTGTGCCTAGTTTATAAATTAAACTTTATCAAAGAGATGTGTATATATATGAAAAAACACAGTATGTATAAAATTTGGTTTTATCTGTGGTTGCAGACATCCATTGGAGGTCTTGGAACATATCCCCATGCATAAAAAGGGACTACTCTATGCTGCTTTTCATAGAGAATGTGCATCTTTTAAATCTTTTAATGTTAATTATTTTATTTATTTTTATCACCTAATTACTCTGGATAGGACTCTCAGAGTATTCTCTATTGAATAGATGTAGCAGGAGTGGTCATTCTTGTCCTGTTGCCGATCTTAGAGGGAAAGCTGTTTGCTTATCAATGTTTACTGTGGGCCCATCACATACGGCCTTTATTATGTTGTGATGGTTAATACTGAGTGTCAACTTGATTGGATTGGAGGATACAAAATATTTATCCTTGAGGTGTCTGTGAGGGTGTTGGCAAAGGAAATTAGCATTTTGGTCAGTGGACTAGGAAAGGCAGACTCACCTTTAATCAATCTAAGCAGCTGCCAGCACAGCTAGAATATAAGCAGGAAGAAAAACGTGAAAAGAGAGACTAGCCTAGCCTCCTAGCCTACAGCTTTTTCCTGTACTGGATGCTTCCTACCCTCAAATATCAGACTCCGGGTGCTTCATTTTTGGAACTCAGACTGGCTCTCCTTGTTCCTCAGCCTGAAGATGGCCTAGTGTGGGTTTTTGTGGTCATGTGAGTTAATACTTACTAAACTTATAAACTTAATGCTTAATAAATATATATGTGGAATTTATATATATATTATAAAATTATTAAAAATATAAAAAATATAATATATTATATTATATAATATATATTATATTTTTGAAGATTTGCAACAATTTGAAGAAACTCACAGAAGAACTATGCAGCTTACCCTTCCACTTCTTCCACCTCTGCCACTCTAAGACATATTATATAATATATAATATATATATAACTGTTTTTTTAAAACAATGATGGCATCTTCAATTATTTAATCCATCAAGATTTCCATAATGCCCTCTCCATCAGGAGTCTCTTCCATAACACTGACAATTTTATACATAGAATACTGTGAATAATGAGCCTTAAAAGTCTTTATGGCTCCCTGATCTACAGGCTGAATTAGACACGTCTCTGGAGACAAGTAGACCACTTTGATGCTTTCAGTGTTTGAACTCATGGGTTTCTGGGTAGCCAAGGGCATTGTCCATTATCACAACAACTCCTAAAGGCAGTCCCTTACTGTTAAGGATCTTCCTGACTTTAGGAATAAAGCATCTATGGATCTGACCCAGAAAATGAGTTCTCATTGTCCAGGTCTTCTTATTGTACAAATGACTGTAACATGGTGTTTATCTTTTCCCCTCAATGCTCAGATGTCTAAAGCTTTATAGATGAGGGAAGTCTTTATCATGAACCCAACTACATTTGCACAAAACAGCAGAGTTAGCCTATCCCTTCATGCCTAAAATCCTAGTGCTTGCTGTACTTCCCTACTAAAAATGTCCTTTGTGGCATCTTTTTTTTTTTTTTTTTTTCAAGAATAGAGCACTTTCATCTACATTAAAAATCCATTCAGACAGATATTCTTTCACTTCAATGATTTTTATAATAGCATCTGGAAACTCTTCTGCTGACTCTTGGTAAGCAGAAGATGCTTCTCTTGTTATCTTGAATTTTTTCAAAGGGAATGCTTCCAGTATGACATTGGCTGTGAGTTTGTCATAAATAGCTTTTATTATTTTGAGATATGTTCCATTGATACCTAGTTTATAATAAAGCCAAAAAATTCAACTAGCTGTTAAATTTGTCAAAGGCCTTCTCTGTATCTATTGAGATAATCATGTGGTTTTTATCTTTGGTTCTGTTTATGTGATGGATTATATTTATAGATTTCCATATTTTGAACCAGGCTTGCATCCCCAGGATGAAGTCAATTTGATCATGATGGATAAGTTTTTGACGTACTGTTGGATTCAGTTTGCCAGTATTTTATTGAAGATTTTCGTATCAATATTTATCATGGTTATTGGCCTGAAATTTTCTCTTGTAGTTGTGTCTCTACCAGGTTTTGGTATCAGGATGACGTTCATCTCATAAAATGAGTTAGGGAAGATTCCCTCTTTTTCTATTGTTTGGAATAGTTTCAAAAGAAACGGTACCAGTTCCTCTTTTTACTTCTGGTAGAATTCGGCTATGAATCTTTCTGGTCCTGGACTTTTTTTTGATTGGTAGGCTATTAATTACTGCCTCAACTTCAGACCTTGTTATTGGCCTATTCAGGTTTTCTACTTCTTCCTGGTTTAGTCTTGGCAGGATGTAAGTGTCCAGGAATTTATCCATTTCTTCTACATTTACTGGCTTATGTGCATAGAGGTGTTTGTAGTAATCTCTGATGCTAGTTTGTATTTCTGTGAAATCGGTAGTGATATTCTTTTTATCATTTTTATTGCATCTATTGGATTCTTCTCTCCTTTTTATCGGGCTGTCTAGCGGTCTATATATTTTGTTGATCTATTAAAAAAAAAAAAAAACCAGTTCCTGGATTCATTGATTTTCTTGAAGAGTATTATCAAATCATTCTTTACTGGAATTAAATTCTCCAACTTTAGCTATTTCACCTTCCTTTTGTCTTAAGTTGTCAAATAATGACTTTGCTTTTTGTAAAATTACACTAAAGTCTATAGGTATGCCTTTCCTATAACAATCCTGCACTCACACAAAAGCTGTATTTTTAATTGAAGATAAAAATGTATTCAGCAAAAAGTGCAAGGTTTTATGCCTGCTGGCATAGCTGAAGTGAGGGTTTCATGAATTTCCTTTTCGCTCTTTATAATGGTCCTTATGCCAGATTCATTTATCTTGAAATGGCAGGCAACCATAGGTGTGAAACTCAATCTATTGTACACACAAAGCAATTCAACTTTTCTTTGTAATGCCATGAATCTTCTATTCTTCTTGGAAGGACTTTCATCCTTACTAGTGACACCTCGTGTAGGTCCTATGGTGTTATTCAAAATTCATAGTATTGTGCTAAACATAATAATTTGCATAGGAACTGTGAGATATCACTTTTACTGTGATACACAATTTACTAAAGAGAGAAATTATTTTAAAGACATTCATCTCCATTTTTAGAAGGGGATTTGAGAAACATAAAAATATGACAAAGCACTTTATAGGCCACTTTACACACTAAGATAGGTAATGATAATATACATAATTTTGCAAGTGTAAACACTCAGGTCACATGAGTGTAACAATTATGAGCCGATGTAACCACATACTAATAGAAATATGTCACAAGTTTCGCATATTTTCTTTTTTTATTGCATTTTAGGTTTTGGGGTACATGTGAAGAACATGCAAGATTGTTGCATAGGTACACACATGGCAGTGTGGTTTGCTGCCTTCCTTCCCCTCACCTGTATCTGTTATTTCTCCCCATACTATCTCTTCCCACCTCCCCACCCCTCCGTCCCACCCCCATTTCCCCCCAACGGACCCCAGTGTGTACTGCTCCCCTCCCTGTGTCCATGTGTTCTCATTGTTCAACACCCGCCTATGAGTGAGAACATGTGGTGTTTGATTTTCTGCTCTTGTGTCAGTTTGCTGAGAATGATGGTTTCCAGGTTCGCATGATATTTTCAGTGAATGCTTGCAACACTTGAGCTCACCCTGATAGAACTAGAAGGTGGTTACAAATTTATAGTAGTATCTTATATGCTATAGTTAATTTTATGGAGTTATGATTCAGTGCTGCATCTGTACATTTGTTTACATTTCTCCTTATTGTGAATGGTATCATGCATACTTTGCAAGTGTTTAAGTTTCAGTTTAACTTTTTTATAATAGATTTGTGTATTTCATGGTAGTTAATGATAAAATAGACTAGTGTCTATAATTTATGCATTTATGATATATCTAACTTTAATTTTTTATTATTTTTAGGCTGTATGGTTCTTCTGTGAGTTTCTCCAAATTGTTGCAAATCTTCAAAAGTAATTCAATGCATATATTGTAAAAAGTCCACCTATAGGTGGACACACACAGTTCAAACCCATGTTGTTCAACGGTCAATTGTATACA
Source organism: Saimiri boliviensis (assembly GCF_048565385.1). NCBI lineage: Eukaryota > Metazoa > Chordata > Mammalia > Primates > Cebidae > Saimiri > Saimiri boliviensis. The sequence continues at coordinate 54,847,795 of NC_133453.1, read as the reverse complement.
GTAATCAAAGTTATGTGCATATGGGCATTCTCACTCTCTTTCTCAACATATCTTATTGGACTATAATCACTCATTTACAAACCCTGGTTGACTACAGGTCACTAAAGTTGCAGAAAGCAAATCTAATGATAAGGAAGGAGTATTATATTGGAAAATTCCAAAGCCAAGAAGAAGCCAAAAACAAGTACACTAGAGGAATTTGAAGTCTGGTATTTACAGCTACAACAAGCATTAAACACAGCAAAAAAAACATAGCCATAATGATGTAAATCTCCACACTAAAGGCCTATTTGCCTCAATTCCTATTGCTTAATAGATGTCCAACCTCAAAAAAAAAAAGGGGGGGGGGATTAAGCATGTCAAAGGGCAAGAAGAAATACAGATAAAAAGGTGAATTCATCAGCTGAACCAGATTCAGATATGATTCAGATATTGGTCTTTAATGGAACAGGTAAACATACAGATGGTTAATATAGAAAGAGTGGTGAAAACACTAAGAAAGGTTTAATTAATCTAAAGGACAACTACATTAAATGAATAAAAAATATCATGAGGAGCTAAGGAGGGTGAAATTCAGAACACTCTCTTTTAAGGTTCTTCTACTAACTGGTCAATGTAATTACAAAAAACACACACACACACACACACACACACACATTCAAATGGAGAAATAGGATACAAAAAAGCTAGAAAATTATAAGAGATGCCTGCAAAATGGTATTTTTATTATATGAAATGGTATAGTGATATTTGAAGGTGAATTTAAATTATTAAAAATGGCATTATAAACTCTCGAACAATCCCTGAAAAAATGTGAAAAGTGTAAATAAAACATATGCTTAGGAAGGAAGCAGAATAATATAAAATGTTCAATTAAAACTAGAGAAAGAAATGGAAAAGGGGGAAAGAAACAAGTAACAGATGCAACAAACAGAAAATGACAGATTTTATTCCAACTACATCAATAATCACTTAAAATGTGTATTGAGTGAACGTATCAATTAAAAGAAAATGATTAGTTAAAAAATTAAGAACCAGTGTAATGATTAATGTTATGTCTCAGAATAACTGGACTTAAGGATGATCAGATCACTGGTAAAACATTATTTCAGGATGTGTCTGTAGGATGTTTCCAAAAGAAATTAACATTTGAATCAGTAGACTGGGTAGAAAAGATCACTGTTACTAATGTACATGGACATCATTCAATTTATTGAGGTCCAATTCAAGAAAAGGCAAATAAAGGCCAAATTTACTCCCTGTGTTTTGATTTGGGACATTTATATTGTCTTATTCTTGGACACTTGCATTCTTGGTTCTCAGGCCCTCAGATTTGGAATAAATTATACCACTGGCTTTCCTCGTTCTCCATCTTGTACATGGCATATCACGGAACTTCTCAGCCTCCATAATCATCGCATTAGCCAGTTCTCATAATGAATCTTTTCACACACACACACATATCTATATATACAATCACATACAGCATAACAACGTTTTGGTCAATTACCGACCACATATTGTGATCTTGCAAGATTATAATGGTGTATTTTTACTTACTTTTTTGTGTTTAGATATATTTAGGTATACAAATACCATTGTATTATAATTGCCTAGAGTATTTAGTACTGTAACTTACTGTACAGATTTGTAGCCTAGGAGCAATAGGCTACACCATATAGCTGGGTTTGGGCCATAATCCCTAAAGACAGTTCTGAATGACGTAATCCTGAATGTGAAAATCTGAAAATATCAAAATCCCTAAAAGTCTAAAATCCTAAATATCATAAAGTTCAAAATCCTCAAAATATAATTCTAAAATACTTTCAAAATTATTTCAAGGACATGTATTTACATTTTTAGAAGGGGATTTGAGAAATGCAAAAACATGGCAGAGCACTTCATAGGCCACTTTACACAAAAAAATTGGTAATTATACACACACACACACACACACACACATATATATATATATATATATATATATATGTATATATTTGCAAGCATAAACACTCAGGTGTGCCAATAGTCACATGGGTGTAAGAGTTATGAGCAGACATAACCATATATAGAGAGAAATAGGTCAAAAATGAAGTGTATAAACACATTTCACTATGGTCGGTAATTGTGTGCATCCAACTTTATAAATGTAGTTATCTGAAATACCATGATGACCAAACTTAGTCTTTCATAAAGATTACTCAAACACCATAATGGATCACCACTGTATATGTGCTGTTTCAAAGAGCTAAGATGTCAAAAAATTTTATCTTTCACATATGTGGTTGCACAAAAAGGACATATTTTCCTTTCCTGAAGAAGTTACAACAATTTTACATACACATACAAAGTCAACATTGTGACAATGCACTTTTGTGAAGTCAAATTTGTGAGTAAAAAAATGCACGAAATCAGTTAGAACTCTCTAGAAGTTTTTACACATGATTTATACTTCCAGTATTGGAAATGATATAACAATGAAATACACAGCATAGCAAATTTTATTATGGGGAAATTGTAGGCAATTTCACTGAGAGAGCTGGCCAGCTTTCACAACCATTAACTATACTTTGCAGTCTTGCATCACAAGGAGTAATTGCCTTTTGCTTTTTAGAGCATGGTTCTCCTCAGAGAATTTGTTAGCATTCATTTTCTAAGAATATGGGGCTGTTCTTTTTGAAATTCTCTACGATTTAATATATACCAACAAGAGCATTCCCTATTACATTTTCCAATCCTCTGTGCCATGCTTCCGTTGTTTGGGTATGTGGCATTCCATTCTACATATACTCATACACAGACCACAAATTTGGTGAAAACAATACTGGTGATTGAACAGCAACACCATTTCATTAGTATCTTCTTGTTCTATCATGCACATAATTATTTCTGAACCAGTCAGTAACTTCCCTGGTTTTTTCAGGCTAATGTGGCTTTAATTCATTAAAATCTCCTGGAAGGTCATCGTCTGGAAGGAATGCCAATGCAGACAAATGACACATTTTCAAACTGAAGTTTTTGTTATTGACTTATCCGGTGGCCATTTTATTCACCTGGATTTTCTGCCAGATAAAAATTAAGGCAGTAACAAGGTATTAGTTTCCTCTAATAGATACAACTAACATGAAGTAACTGTGCTGCATACAACAAATAACAAAGCAATCCTGTCTCTAGAATTTGGCTTCTCAGGATTTCAACACTTGGGCTTTTAATAGTTTGGGATTGTAATCTCTGGGATTTTAGACGTTAGGAATTTTAGACTTTAGAGATTTTCATGTTTAGGAATTTTGATCTTTCAGGACTTCAGCATTCAGAATTGTGGTATTCATGACTGCTTTACAGGATTATGATTGGCATCATGTATAACCTATGTGTGTAGCAGGCTATACACGTGCCTCGTAGGTTTGTGAAAGTACATTCTATGATGTTTGTACAACAATGAAATTTAAGGATGCACTTCTCAGAACTAATCCCTGTCATTAAGTGATATGTGACTGTATGGCTGTGTGATGGTATGACTACATGATTATACAACTGTATGTCTGTATGACTGCATGACTATATGACTGTATGTCTACATGACTGTATGACTAAATGACTGTATGTCTGCATGACTGCATGACTGTATGACTGCATGACTATATGCCTGCATGACTATATGTCTGCATGACTATATGACTGCATGACTATATGACTGCATGACTGTATGACTGCATGGCTGTATGACTGCATGACTGTATGACTTCCCGACTGTGTGTCTGCGTGACTGTATGACTGTATGTCCGCAGGACTCTGTATGACTGCAGGACTATATGTCTGCATGACGATATGACTGCATGACTTCATGACTGTATGTCTGCATGACTGTATGACTGCATGGCTGTATGATTGCATGACTGTATGACTGCATGACTGTATGACTGTATATCTGCATGACTATATGACTGCATAACTATATGTCTGCATGACTGTATGACTGCATGACTGGGTAACTGGATGCATAACTCTATTGGCTCTGTTCTTCTGGAGGACCCTGTATAATACACTCAATTAAATGCACCCCCAAGAAAGTCACTTCAATAGAAAGACACGTAAGTTAAAAATAAGAGGATGGAAAAAGATACACCATCCTAACATTAACCAAAATAAAGCTAGAGTAGTTATGATGATTTTAGACAAAGCAGAACAAATAAATTTATTAAGGATCAAGTACACTATTAAATAACCTTAAAGGAGTCATCTCCAATAAATATAACAATCCTAGACATGTAACTATCCAAAAACAGAGTGTCAAAGTACATGAGGAAACATTGATCTATCAGAAAGGTGGGACAGGCAAATCTAATTATGGAGATGTCAATACCGAGATCAGTAGTTCTCAAAACTGTCAAAGTCATCTAAAACAAGGAGCGTCTGTGAAACTGTCACAATCAAAAGCTACCTAAGGAAAAATGATGATTGACTAAATAGGGTATATTCATTGGGATCCTGGAACAGAAATAGGACATTAAGGAAAAACCAAGAAATTGAAATAATGGACTTTAATAACAATTTGTCAATTCATGTCATTAGTTATGACAAATGGCCACAGCAATGTAAGCTGTCAACAATAGGAGAATCTGTATGTAGAAACTGTCTGTGCAATTGCCCTAACTTTTCTGCAAATCTAAAACTATTATAAAATTAAACGTTTATTTAAAAATAAAGAGTGCAAATAAACATTTATACATCTCTAAATTTGAAAACAGAAAAGAGGGAAATCAAAGTTAAAGGGTTCAAATATTCTTGCATTTTTAAGAAGGAAGCTGCAAGTAAAGATGGTAGTTAAATGCATCATTTGTTGAACTGAGTATGTTACATTAGCCTCTATATTGAATATTTCTTCACAGTGGGAAAGGACATATACTGCTGAAGAAAGCAACCCATGCCTGTGATCTCAGCACTTTGAGGCTGAGGCTGGTGGATCAGCTGAGGTCAGGAGTTTGAGACCAGCCTGGCCAATATGGTGAAACCCCATCTCTCCTAAAATAATACAAAAATTAGCTGGGCATGGTGGTGAGCACCTGTAATCCCAGCTAGTTTGGAGGCTGAGACAGGAGAATCACTTGAATCCAGGAGGTGGAGGTTGCAGTGAGCCGAGATCATGCCACTGCACTCCAGCCTGGGTGACAAGGTGAGACTCTGTCTCAAATAAAATAATTAAAAGCCAGGATATAAGTCACTCGTGAGAATATTGACTGAAAGGGAGAATTAAGAGAGCATCCAGGTTGTTCCCACTCTTCCATCACTGGGCCCTGGGTTCATAGTGTATGCGTTTTGTAAAAATGTTTCACGCTGTTTTTAATGTTACATGTGTCTAAAATTAAAAACAAGATTTCTCATAAAAAAAAAAAAAGAAAAAGAAAGCAACCTCAGCAATTGTCTTCTGGACTTCAGTGTTCCCTGTTTCCCTCAGGCATCCCAAGTGACCTAAGGGCACTGTCCTTTATTGCCAACCTAAGCTGTCTATTTTCATAAAAAGACATAATTTTCATTCTTGCTTCCAGTAATAAACAATGATGAATGTTTGGAAATGAATTGCCTGGGAGCTTTATGGCAATACCAGATCTCTCCATATATTGATTTTTCCTGCTTTATTGACCATCATTTTGTGATACAGAACACACTTTGTAGTGCATCTTCTTTCTATAGCAATTCTCTTTCCTACCCATACTTCTGTAGCTTTGCTTTTTTTTTTTTTTTTTTGCTTTTTCTGTAGCAATTCTCTTTCCTACCCAATATTTTATTGTTCATAGATTCTATAGTTTCTTTTCATCAATAATCAATCATGCATATTATCTTAAAGTGCTGTTCTCTTTTTCTCTCTTCCTCCCACTCCTCTTTCCTTTTTTCTCCTTACCTATCTCCCTAGCTATTTATCCTCTATCCATATATTATTGACAATTTTCCTATGATTTGGGGGAATTTGCTGTCAGAGAAAAAGGCTGAGAGGAGGATGGTGTAAGCATTCATCATTTGAAAGAGAAATCTCTTCCACACAGTTATTCATGTTGCAGTCATTCTGGATAGGGCCTCTGAAGCTTCTGCCCACTGAGATATTCACCTTAAATCAGTATTTTTATAAGATGCCTTTGCAACACAAGTTGCATAAGCTTTTAAAGTCAGAAAAATAGGAATTGACACCTGGGCAATTCCACATAATAATGAGCATAGCTAGTGCTCACTAAGTAACCAGGATAACATCACAATTTTGTTTTAGGGCTTTGATCCTTAATAGCAAATGACTCTACTAATGGATTGGAGTTCGTCATAGGCACAAAAAGGATACTTATTAAACTATTTACAAAATGCCTAGAAAATAGAAATAATATATGAATAATACACAAAAGCAAGATGTAATATTTCAGAAAGGTTTTTAAATGACATTTATTTTTCTGTATTTTTAAATATATATATGCTTAATATCTTAGTAAAAATCAGATTTAAATATTTTAAAATATATATACCACATATTTTAAAAGATATAGTAAATAATGTGGTTATTTTATTCAAAAAATCACACTATGATACTGTAATATAGTATTGAAACTATATGAGTTACTAAGTATAACATTCCAAGTACTGTATTTTCTAAATTAAGAAAATAGATAAGTAAATTATCCTTTTCTAGTAATTATCTATATTATCTAGTGCTACTGAAATCCTATAGAACCATAGTTTATTTTAAAGTAAAGACATTTTTTTCTTTTATTTTCATCAAGCAAATAAATTCATGTGATTTATTCTTTATAACACCACATCTGTGGCTGGGAATGCAAATATTAATTTGCTAATATATCTTTTTAGGCAAAACTCTTATTTCTTCCATATATATCAGGAGAAGTTGATATAATAAAATGCTGACACAACTATTTCTTACTTGCCACTTTATTCATTTCTTTAAATTAATCCAAAGCCTTTATATGTGCCTACTTTTTATAAGATTCTGATCTGAATCAATTCAAAATTCCTTCTTACTATCATATTAATCTTCAAGAAGTATACATTTCTCAATGATTACAAATTGACATAAACAATTGTAATTTTTAATCCTCACAATTTTTCAGTTTGAAAATTACTGTCATTACAGTTTTCACATATAAGACATGCCAGAATAAATGATTAAATTAAAATATAAATGTTTATGTTGTTGTTGTTGCTTTCTGTTTTTCTTCTAACAGGCCACACTTCTGCAGGTCTGCTTCAATTTGCTGGTGGTCACTCCAGACCCTGTTTGCCTGGATATCACCAGTGGAGGCTGCAAAATAGCAAAGATTGCTGCCCACTCCTTTTTCTGGAAGCTTTGCTCCAGAGGGGCACCAGCCTGATGCCAACTGGAGCTCTCCTGTATGAGATATCTGTCGACCCTTGTTGGAATGCCTCTCCCATTTAGGAGGCATAGGGGCCAGAGAGCCACTTGAGAAGGCAGTCTGTTCCTTAGCAGAGCTGTTGTGCTGTGCTGGTAGAATCTCCTTTGTCAAGATCCACTGCATTCTTCAGAGGAGGCAGGCAGGAAAAGTTAAGTCTGCTGAAGCTGCACCTGCAGCTGCCCCGCCCCCCAGGTGCTCTGATTTGAATATCTAAAAGTTAAACTAGTTGTTTGCTGGTTTGCTTTTGATAGAGTTTTGCTCTGTCACCCATGCTGGAATGCAGTGGCACAATCATAGTTCATTGAAGCCTCCACCTCCTGGGATCAAGTGATCCTTCTGCCTCAGCCTTCTGAGTAGAAAGGACTACAGGTGTGTGTTTCCACATTCGGCTATGTTTTTTTTAAGTTTTGCAGAAGTGGGCTTTTGCCATATTGCCCACTTGAATTCCTGGCCTCAGTTGAGTCTCCCACCTCAGCCTCCTAAATGTTGAGATTATAGGTATGAACCACTGTGCCTGGCTGTACATTGGTCTTAAGAATAAACTTCTAGCCGGGCGCGGTGGCTCAAGCCTGTAATCCCAGCACTTTGGGAGGCTGAGGCGGGTGGATCATGAGGTCGAGAGATCGAGACCATCCTGGTCAACATGGTGAAACCCCGTCTCTACTAAAGATACAAAAAATTAGCTGGGCATGGTGGCACGAGCCTGTAATCCCAGCTACTCAGGAGGCTGAGGCAGGAGAATTGCCTGAGCCCAGGAGGCAGAGGTTGCGGTGAGCCGAGATGGCGCCATTGCACTCCAGCCTGGGTAACAAGAGCGAAACTCCGTCTCAAAAAAAAAAAAAAAAAAAAAAAAAAAGAATAAACTTCTAAGAGAGATGACCTTATAGAGTTCATTTAGATCATATTTTACTTTGTTTTTATAAATTTAGACAATTTCTTAAGTCATTACTCCTATAAATTTTCTGTAGTAAAATGCATAAAACTACATGTATTAAGACTTTAAGTAGTAAAAGCAAAGCACTTAAATTACTGACTTTAAAACAATGTTTAAAAGTTAACACATAGGATTATATATGAGTTATAAAGTTCATCAGGATAGAGTGTGTGTGTGTGTGTGTGTGTGTGTGTGTTTATGGGTGCAAGAAAGGGAGAGAGATAAAATGTAAGTTAATATCAACATCATTGCTATTTTAGAAATACGTTAAGAAGTAATATAAAGTCTGTAAGTAATAGCCAAATAAGAAGAAAATAAATTAAGCCTGAATTACTGTTGGTTTGTCAAAAAAAAAAAAAGAGAAATAGTTAAATGTGAACGTCAAAACAGTATTGGGTAATTTCCTATTCCCTATGAATATTTTTATTATTTGAGAAATATGTTCCAATATAACCAACTTATAGTACCCCAGAGCTACATATTAAAAATTGAAAATATGCCAAGCAATCTCTTAAGAGGATTAATGAAATTGGAAGTTTAAATGATTTTTTAAAATTAAATATAGTGGTTTTTTTATAGAAAAATGAACATTTTATAAAATATTCTACCTATGAGCTGGGTGCTATGGCTCACACTTGTAATTCCAGCACTTTGGGAGATCAAGGAGGGCGGATTACCTGAGGTCAGAAGTTTGAGACCAGCCTGGCCAATATAACAAAAACCCATCTCTATTAAAAATACAAAAATTCGCCAGTCTTGGTTGCAGGCACTGTAACCCCAAGCTACTCAGGAGGCTGAGTCAGGAGAATCATTTGAACCCAGGAGGCGGAGGTTGCAGTGAGCTGAGATCGTGCCACTGCACTCCAGCCTCGGTAACAGAGTGGGAATCCATCTCAAAAATAAATAAATAAATAAAAAGATAAGCTATAAAAGAAAATTCTGCCTGTGTTTTTATGAACACAAAAACTTGAGATAGAGTGCACAAAAACGTCTTTGCTCTCTCATGCTGTAGCCTCATTTTCAAGTGCAATAGCTTCACATGGATTTACAGTGAAATATATTTTCAGCCTCTCACTTTGGAGGTTGGAGTTCTGGGAGGTGGGTACAAAGAATACCATATGCCTTCTTACTCAACCAGCTTAGTAAATGAGATGTCAGAAAACACAATTCATACTACATGTAAACTTTAATTAATAGCTTTCCACAAAAAATGGTCAATATAAAATATATTGAACTTACAATCATTTCTAGATGATTTTGAGCTTATATTATCATTGATCATAATCTCCTTTATTTGACAACTTGCAATCCATAAAATTTATTTAAAATAATTATAGATTTAATATTTGGAGAGCCCTCTTGTTTAAATCACACTTTGACGTCTTTGGAATCACTATTAGAATAGCTCATTTTAATTAAAAGTACTTATTAAGATATATTTGGGGGGAAAAAACCTTAATTACTTGGTGAAATAACACCCTGCACATTTTTAAATTAGAAGATAAAAACAATCCTATCTAGCAATGTACTAAATATTTGCGAGGTTTATTCCAACAGTTCTAGGCTTTATGATGTGACAGTTTTTATTCCATTCCCTTAATCTGACAATATGGACTATCCAGACTCAGCTGACAAACTGGAAAAAAATCTCTCTCTCTTTTTTTTTTAGGCAGACTCTCACACTGTCACAAGGCTAAGTGCAGCTGTGCAATCTCGGTTGACTGCAACCTCTGCCTCATGGGTTCAAGCAATTCTCTTGCCTCAGCCTGCCTAGTAGCTAGTACTACATGCCCAGCCACCAAGCCCAGTTAATTTTTGTATTTTCGGTAAAGACAGGTTTCACCATGTCGGCCAGGATGGTCTCAGTCTTGACCTCATGATCCTCCTGCCTCAGCCTCCCAAAGTGCTAGGATTACAGGCATGAGCCACCACGCCCCACAAGAAATCTCAGATTATTTGAACAATTAGAACATGTGGACACAGGGAGGGGAGCATCACACACTGTGGTCAGTAGGGCGAGGGCTAGGGGAGGGACAGCAGGGGTGGGGAGGGTGGGGAGGGATAACATGGGGAGAAATACCAGGCATAGGTGATAGGGGGATGAAGGCAGCAAACCACCTTGCCGTGTATGTACCTATGCAACAATCCTGCATGATCTGCACATGTACCCCAGAACCTAAATTGCAATTTAAAAAAAACGAAAAAAAAGTTGAATTATATGTTTAAAAGCCCATGAGGCAAGTTACACACTTGAATAAAGTTACCAGGTTTCATATACCACAACATAATAAAAATAGTGACTTATAAAGGGTAGGGAGTGGCAGACCTGTTGAAAACAATAAAATAGACACTGGATAGATTGAAAAATAATTTTCATTGTTTTTAATAGAAAACATATTAGGATTCCATGGCTAGGGTACTCAGTTTTGGAAGTAACTAGTATAAATATGGCTATTGTCAGAGTAAACATTTCTCCTTAAAAATTAAACTTCAGTTATATGGAAATTGATGCACATAAAATATGTTCATTGACCAGGTGTGTTGGCTCATGATTTAATTCTAGTTACTCTGAGGTCTGAGGTGGGAGGGTTGCTTGAGCCCGAGAGGTCAAGGCTGCAGTTAGTTGTGACTACCACTGTTCTCCAGACTGGGTGGCAAAATGAGACTCTGCCAAATAAATAAATAAATAAATAAATAAGAATAAAATAAAATATTACATTCAGTATTACTGTTGTGTAACATTTTTTGGAGTAATCATGCTATATTTTCTGATGCTTAGATAAACTATAATTAAAATATATAAACATAAATTGTTTCTTCCCTTTGACAATGAAATAATTCAATCTTTTTTACTCGCTGAGAACTAGCTGGCTATTCATGTTGGTAGAAGGATTTATGTTGCATAGATTTGCATTGTGAGTTTGGAGATAAGTTCAAAGGTATTTTAAAACATTGAGAATACTCACTACTGAAAAATACTCTCATGAAGACTGCTTTCTTTCCATGTAAAGTCATGGGGCATGGTCTCTAGTGATCACGTAGTGGGGCTAGGTGATCCCACATACCTAAAAATATAAATATTTTAAGTGAACAAATTTATTTTCCAGTGTGCAATAACTATAACAATTAAGTCATTGTTTCTTGCCTCATCTCATATCTACTATTTTCATTCCTGATTCTACTCTTATTTTTTGTGGCATTTAGAGAACACTTTGTATAATTGGCACATTTTTCAAAAATTTTTTGTTTAATTCCCACATTTCTACAAGGTAGATATTTTAATTATCTCCATATCAAATATATGAAAGCTGAGGCACATAGGTGACTGGATCAAGGCAGTACAGTTAGAAAGTGGATTGTTCAGAATTAAAATACAAGTAGTTGCCCCCAGGGTTTGTACTCTTAACCTGAAAATACATGGACTCTACATTTAAAATATTTACAGACTGTCTTAGAAATTTTGTCCTTACTGCTAAGGGAGATCACCTCCAAATAAATAAACAAACAAATAAAAAATAATTTGAGCGAGAAAAATCCCCACATATTTAGAAATTTGGATCACATTTTATCAATATCATTTCTTTTAATCATTGTTCTATGAACTTAATTTTACCTTAGACATCAGTGCTCAACATTTTTAAATGTTTTTCCACTTTTCAATACTCCTACAATATTTAGAGGCTTCTTTGCTGTTTTGTTTTGGCCTGAATATGCCAGATAATATAAACAAATTAAACTTTATTAGATGGTAGTATGGTCTGAGAATCCAGAAATATGAAAATTTTACCAAAACCATAATTTTACCAAATTTTACCAAAACCACCTACTTTCTCCAGAATGTCCTCAGTGGATTAAAGATCCACTCGAAAAGAATGACAAGGAAAGTGAAAACACTTGTGGTTGTTGAGCTTGCACTCAAGTGCAAAAAATGTGGTAAAACAGACTGAAATGTAACAATAAGGGATCACACTTCCTGCTTCCCACACTCAAACATGAATCATGAAATGTTACACTTCAGGTGATCCATATAGAGAAGAAGCACTGATGACATGAAAAGAGGAAGAAGAAAAACATCCTCCCCAGCTATTTTCTGGGAATGCCTGCAAACATTCTACATTCAGCATCCTGGAATATGATCGATTGGATTGGTTATCTAAAATGCCTACAGGAAAACACAACACAATACACTTCTTTCTCCATCTATGAGGCTTGAATATGAGCTGGGTCTCCTTTCATCCCTGAGCGAGGCCATCTACAACTTTGTGTCAGCCTCCACCTCTTGCTTGGGCAGGGCCCACAGATCTGCCAAGTCCATCTTTTTCTGAGGAAAAAAGTTACTCTATTTTCTCCTATAAGCGTAGTTGCTGTTCTGAACTCTTATTCCCCCAAGGAATTTCCTCCTTGGCCTCTGTCTTCCTAGGCTTTTGGATCTGTCTTCCTCTTGCCCTGTATCCTGTCCCTATCCCTAGACAAGAATAGGCAATAAACGTCTTTAATCTTCCCACAGATACCCAGAAAGCCCCTCCAGCCTAAGGAGGGAGAAAAAAAGATCATCTTCTGCATGTCCTTCAGGGAACCACCAGACAGGTCAAAGGCATGAACTTAATTTTAAGACAAATCCATATTAACTCTTGGTTATCCAGGAGCCACAACAGGAATGCTGACCCTGTCACCGCAGAATGTAGTTGCTGGCTGGGGAATGGAGGATGTCAGGCTCATAGGTGCGTTTTTACAAAAATTCAGCTGTCCCTTTTCTCTTTAAACAGCCCCTTGTATACTGCAAACTTTAGATTAGATTATAGAGTTCTGAAAGAGTTAATTCCATCAGTCTTTGCCAGCTGATGTTTAAAGAAGGGACTGATTCTTTGCACTGAGTGCCCTACTCCACCATTTTGTGTATGTCACAGTATGTGGCCTACATTTATTTATTTACTTTTATTGGACTGAATATTGGTTTATTTTTTAGTCCCAAAAGAGAATCTATTTATATAATTGTTGAATGGGCAATCAAAATAACATAACATTGTACACATGATGACACCTCCAAAATCAAATTTCTGTATGCAAGTATGTTTCTCTTTTATTTTCATATGATTCAAAAAGATTTTTTAAACATTGACCAAGCACACGGTGTTGTGATCCCATTTGAACTAATTATTTTCAATATACCACCTTGATATACAATTCAACACATTACTTTCATTTGTTTTTAATGTACTCTTTTAAGTTATTGATTTAATTTTACTTTGATATATCATTTTATTTGATTTCAGTCAATAAAATTAATAAAACATGGGAGGTCTGTGGGCTTTTTTCTTTTTTCCCTTTTTCAACTTTGAGAGAATGCCTTCATTATTTAGCTCCTGGCCCTTTGGCTTGCATCACTCAAACTTTTTATTTGTGTTATAACATATTCTACTGTCACATCTGCAAAGTCCTTTTTATCATATAAGGCAATATTTGCAGGTTCTGGGGATTACGACATAAGTAACTTTGAGAGACATTATTCAACCTACCACAAAAACAATTTGTAAAGAAACTTAACTATAATTTAAAAAGTAAAAATAAAACCAAGAAACCAAGAATCATCAATAATAATAGAATATATATCTTAAACAATTTTAAATTATAAGCTTATTGTGTTAGAAACTTTGTATTTATGTTTAAATCCATATACTTGCTACTCTAAGAGACGTCACAATTACAATAGATGTTCCTAAACACCCTCCAGATCAAAGCAAATGCCTGCATTGTTCTTCTGTTTATTTGATTACATAGTGACACAATTGCTAGCATCAGAAAAATTAAATTGCCCTAATTCAGCAGAGTCAGCCAGTTACATATAGTAAAATACTTTATGCGCATTACAAGCTAATTTATTTGAGAGAAACATGCTAACGTACCTCAGGCAAATCCATTTAGTAAATGCACTCTGTGGCTAGGAGAAATGGAGTTTGATATTGACTAATATGAACCATTGAGTTGTCTGCTGAGAAGAAATTGGAAAATTGACTTTCATAATTGGAGAATTTTGATGGGAGTATGAATGCCCCTGGATGTGAAGCCAGAAGAATTTGTGATATAGAAATGAACAAGTTTGCCATTAACATCGCCATCTCAAACTATGTTTCATGTGTGTACTGCTGTTTTTCTTTCAATTCTCCTTTCTCTCTCAGCTAGAATGTAAACTCTATCAGAACAGAACACTTGTCTTCCTTATTCACTATTTTAGCCCCTAATTAATCTTAGGCATTCAATAAACAACCAGTTAATGCTTTCAGTTGATTTTTGTTTAACGTCAGTTAGTTTTGAATTGCCACAAACTTGCTCATGAAAGCCTCATCAAAGCAAACAAAATTATCTATATATCTGTCTCAATTGGTTTTCCTCACCCCAGAAATGTATTTAAAAATATTATATTATGGCATAGTTTTTATTTATTGTATACTTGTTACCAACACTGATATTTGCTTTGATAATATTAATATTTTATTTATTATTAACAGATCTCTAATTTTTTTCAGGACAGCAAAGTCTCCAGTTAAAATCTCTCATCTCCCTAGGTTTTCTTACAACTAGATATAGCTATATGACATCATTCTATCATTCTAACCAGTGTTATAAACAGAAATGTACTGGTTGGGGATTCCAGAAAGTTATTGTCATCCTAACGTTAAAAAAATTAATATGTCCATATCTTCTGGTTTTTGTCTTCCAATTTTATTTTTTACTAAAATTTGAACTCAGTTCCTACGTGTGGAGAAGCCATTTTTAAACCAAAAGGCTAAAACTCCATCATAAAAAAAGTAAAGACACAGCTAATATGTGCCTGGGTCTTTGATGACTTTGTGGAGTAGCTGCACCAGCCATGGGATGTATATGTGTGCACTCCTTGCCACTTGAGGAAGACTACCACTTATTCACTAAGCAAGATTTCTGTTACATGAGGCAACACGTGTCCAGATGATGACTAAGAAGAAAATCTTACATGGTGGATATCCAGTTCACATAATTTTAAGTGTTAAAGAAAGAGGAAAGAAACACAATCACTGGCTCAACAGTCAAAGACATGTTTATTTTGGACAATAAACCTAAGAGGGGATTCTGGCTGATTTTGGACAGCAGTGCTCTCTTTTACAGACAAAGAGTATTGTGAGAGCTTGGAATGTTTCTGCGTCGGGGAGAAGTTTATGGTGTGATTAGAATGCCTCTGGTCAGCGGGGAGGTTGTCTTGGGGCTAACATGTCTCTGGTCAAGGAGAGATTTGGTCGGAGATGTTATTTGTGGTTTATGGTCATGCTGACTTTAGTCATTAGGCCAATGCCCTTCGGATTTAGGCAGTTTTTGATCAAGGTGAAACTTAAAATGCCAGTACTTGTCCAAGATAGCAATAGTTAGTTCATGCTCTGTCAATAGTGAGGAACTCAGGCAATAATCTGCTCAAAATCCCCAAAGAGACTCTAGGCTCAGGTTGTTCATTTTATCAAAATGGCTTCAAATAGAAAATGATTTCTTACCCAGTTAAATTCTCAATTTTCTATAATTTGAACATATAATTAAAACAGCTCCCTGTAACAACCAAATTTAAAGCAATGGGACTATGGTCTGGTTAAAATATTGTGTTCTTTTTAAATATTGTGTAGAGTTATTAAATAGACATGAGTGAATTATTAGACTTGGGGTAAAAATCTGACATAAATCATAATATTTGTTCACATTACTGCATTTGTTTTGTTTCTTATGAAAGCAGTGATTGGTTTGAATTTATAATTTTGAAGTTATAATTCACTAGTATACATTTAAATCTGAGGGTTTTTTTTTCATTAGTTAAATATGATTCATGTGGTCCCATATAAGCTGATAATTCTTCCCTTCAGGTATACATATTTTTTTCATTAGTTCTTTATTTTTCTTTTCTATATGCTGTATTCTTTCTTTTGCAATTAATATATGATTACCTGGATGATTTGTCTAAATATTTTACCTTTTCTTTGGTAAAGTGTTAGAATTTTTGTTCCACATTGTGGTAAGATTTTTCAACTTAATCAATATTAGGTGAATATTAGGTTCAATATTAGGTGAAGTGTATTATGTGTCTCATGTATTTGATTGTGTTATTGTCATCACAGTTTTGTTAATTTTAACTTTTAGGAATTATTTAGTAACTTCGACTTTCCTTTTTCAATAGAATTCTAATAATATTTATGCAATATTTTCTTTCTTTCTTTTTTTTTTTTTCTGGAGACTGACTCTTGCTCTATCACCCAGAATGGAGTGCAGTGGAACTATCTTGGCTCACTGCAACCTCCACCTCCCAGGTTCAAGTGATACTCCTGTCTCACCCACCCAAGTAACCAAGATCACAGGTGCTCACGACCACTCCCAGCTAAGTTTTGTATTTTTTGTAGAGGTGGGGTTTCATCATGTTGGCCAGACCGATCTCAAACTCCTGACCTCAAGTGATCTGCCTGCCTCTGCCTCCTAAAGTGCTGAGATTATAGGTGTGAGCCACTGGACCCAGCCATATTTATTCAATATTTCATTGAATAACCCTGCGATTTGTCTCCCCACATTAACTCATTCATTGAAATAGCATTATGTTTGCATAATTTTTTTCAAGATCCTTCTACTATTATATATATATATATATATATATATATATACCCATATATATATATATACATATATGTATATATATAATGTATATATATACTCCAGCCTGGCAACAAAGCTAGACTCCTCAAAACAAACAAACAAAAAAAACCCAAAGACATTCTTCTGTAATCTCAGTAATTTCAGACAAACAAAACTTTAACAAAATAGCACAAATATTTCTGTATACCTTTCTTCCAAATTTTCAAATGTTAACATTTTATCGCACTTGCTTTAGAGTTTATTTTTGTTCTGTATGAGAGTTTTGAGTGCAGGCTGCAACTGGATGTCAGTGTATCTCTAAAATCACACTCTTACATGTGTATTTGCAAATTAAGTAAGAATACTGTCTTGAATAGCCATGGAAAATTATCAAAAATTAATATACTAATGTTAATATGGACATTAATAACATATGATCTAATCTACACACGTAATTAATGAGGCCAATTGTGTCACAAGTATCATTTTTCTGATCTAGAGTTTAATCCAGTATATGTGTAACATCCTTCTCTCTGCTGATACTATGCAAGCAAAACTGTGCTCCTGTGAGGTTGAGAATCTGTTAGCAATAGGGATTCTGATACTCATGTTAAGGTGAGTAAACAGAATGAGGAACAAGAAATGTTAGTTTACAGACTTGCTTTAAGGTAAAGAAGCACTGAATCAGCCCTCTCGCTGTGGACACTCATATTAGGAAAAAAGAGAGAGAGAAAATTAAAGAACTAACAATTAGAGGGAGTAACATTTATGCAAGAGAAAATATCCATTATTTCCACTAGTTCTTTGCTTTATGGGTTCAAGTTTTTGTGTCTTGCGGAGAAAGAGGGATGCTTACCAATACTTTCATACAATATTTGTTTTGATTTAATCTAACTTAATTTGGGTTTAGTCCATCCATGTGACTGACATCTTATCCTGAAACTGAACCTAGAACTTCTATAAAATTCTACTGAACAGAGTTGCTTCCACAGTATATATTCTTGGCTTTGTTTTCTTGCATACATTTCATCATGTACATTTTATTTCTCCAAGTGATTAATTCAAATCTATTTTACTTCTTACAACAATCCTTCCTGTACTCTGCTCTCATCTTACTATTAAACCTTTCTTCTTCACAGAAGTTCTACACTTTTACTTCAATGAAGACTTCATAACAATGGAAGGAAAGTGTATGTGTCATTTATAACAACTTGAGATTTGAGTTTACTCTATTTTTACATAAAACAAAATAATACCTTATTAATTTTCATTTGATAGCATTTAGGTTAAATACAATGACTAAAAGGGAAAATTGCTTTGATACCATCTTTCATGCCCTACAAATGGTATATAAAATTACAAAAGATAAAATATGAGTTATATAATCATGAAGTCAGAGTATTGATTTATAGAAAAACACATGAATCAAAAATGTTAAGCCACTTAGCTACTGGGTACATTTGGACTAATTTTCATTGCCATGCTTTAATTTTAGTCAGAAAGATCTCAACAGGTATCCAGAGCTACAATTAAATACCCTTTTTAAGCAAATCCTCAATTACATACCACACATTACAGGACTCTTTCTTTCAGTTCTGCTTTGCTACCCAGAAATCTCTGTGGCTGCCATGACCTCTAAGCAGGGACTTATACAGGCCTACCAGGGATGCTCTGCTCACTAGGCCCAGCAGCTACCAGCCAAGATTCCATGCCCACCCAGTGTCCACACAGCCTGCAGCTGAACTGCCTGTGCCACAAGCAGCTTCTGCACTGTGCACCAGTGTCTAGATGAGGAGAACATGGTGGTGCTTTAAAACTCGGAAATACCAGCAACTGTGAAGCCCCAAGGGATGCTACATCTCTTGCTCAAGGAGTCCTGTGGTCTGAGCCCCAAGAAATGTTGCAGCATTGTAATTCATCAAGTGAGAGGGAATGGCACTTGGCGGCTTTTTCTCACCCATTGCTCAGTAAACAGTAGGGAACGGTGACTTCACTTCTTGATGCTGGCAGCATGGCAAACAGAGACATGTTATAGCTCTCTTGTTTCTGCCACCCACAGCTCAGTGAGGTCTGGATTCTTGTCCTGTGACCAACAGAAATAAGGTTTATGGACACCAGACAGTGAGTAAGGCAGAGAATTTTATTGAGTGACACAGGGAAATCTATCAACTCCAAGAGGGGACCCTAAAAGTGGGTTGCCCTCGGCAATGAGGGGGGCCCAAAAGTGGGTAGCCCTTGGCTGCAAGAGGGCCCTGAAAGTGAGTAGCCCCCAGGAGGCTGAGTTCAGGATTTTTATGAGCTCAGAAATGGGGAATTACATGGTGAGTGGTCCATGGGTGGTCTTTGGAAAAAGAACCATTCATTTAGTTGAAAGAAAAACATCATCCTGAAGGAACCAATTGAATGAGAGAGAGGGTAAGATGTAGATAGAAGTTCCCATTCTGGTTGTAGACTCTGTATTTCTCATTGATTTCACAGACAAATAATCATTTAATAATTTTAGGAAGTAGTTTATAAAAGCAAAACAAAACAACATAGTAAAGCAATGTGCATCTATGCATATTCCGAAGTCACACATTTAGGGAAGCTTTAACATTAAAATAGGACACATTGTGGTAATGGCACCCAGAAACTATTGTGTGCCTATATATAATACACACACACACATATGTGCTTTTTATATAGATATATGTACACACACACACACACACACACACACACACACACACACACATGTATATGTGCTAGAGAAAGAATTTGAGAAATCAATTATTCAGAAAAACAACCTGTAGTGGGCCAAAGTATACAGTTACAATCTAACCTCACATGCTTACCTGAAGTCTATGACTGCAGGCAAATTACTCAATCTTCTTTTATCTCTTTTTTCGCACTCTTATTTAGAGAAAATACTTATCCTATTGAATTAAGATTTGAGGAGAAATATGTGTGTGGACAGAATATGTATAAAAATATACAATCATTTCACATAATTTTGTCCCTTCTCTGTCTCAACTCCATTCTTTTCCATCCCGCTCTGCACCTGGGATGCTCACTTGCATGGACTACATGAAGATTTCCTTGCTGTGAGGCTTCTAGTTATGGTTAAGCAATAAGAGTACCAGCCCAAGACTGGAATGCTAAGAGGGGAGAGATACTAGTGTGTTTTTTCTACATGTCTTTCAGGTTAACAAAATCATCTGTGTTATCCTCCTGAAAGACCAAAGTCCTGTTCTACAGCCATTCTCTTTGAGTAATGACTCTCTCTCATTGACCTTAGTGTTAAACAGATGATAATGTCTTCAAAATTTAGCTCTGTGATATCAATATTCCATGTCTTGTTGATATTCTTAACTTTGACTATATATGTATTAGTAATTCTTTTGTTGATTTTTTTAAATCACTAGAGTGGTTGTACACATTGGCTTACTCAATTACAGTTCCAGTTTATGCCTCTTGTTCTGGTGTACTTATTAATGTCAGATTAGCAGGGATTGGACAGTAGGTGATAAGTTCACCTTATGAAGAGCCTCACTTGAGTAGGCCAACTCTTTCCTGACATACCCTGACAGGTATAGACCACTATAAAAATATTTAATATATTTTAATTTAATATATCACTATAAGTATATTTAATAATCATTCAGTAAATAGTATGAAAACATAATTATTTTAGCTCTTAATAAACAGATTATTAATAAAAAATCATTGATAAATTAAACCTGAATAAAGTTTTATATCCTCAAGTAAAAGTTATTTGGTATTAAAATGATGAGAGCTCAAATTTTGTTTTGTTGTTTAATTCAGACTTAGCTGCAGAAGTGGAAATATTCTCAAAATTACTTTATGCAGCTCATGAAGAGACCTTGTCACTGCAGAGGATGCCTGATTAATGAGACTTTTTAATATTCTTTTATAGGCAAATTTTCTCATTATATTCAGATATTATTAATATTTTCTATGTGGTTTATTTTATGTTTTTGTCATAAAGTGTAGAATAGCCAGAAAATCTCATGACAATGTACATAATTTCATGCTAAGGATTCAAAAGTATTTATTTAAATCTTCAGAATTTTGAAAAATAGAATCAATAGGCTCACTGATGTTTCCATATTATTAATCCAATTGTGTAGAGAATTTGCCTAGGAAGAGCTAATAACATACTCTGTTTATTTGTTCTAGCTGTTAGCAGGCTCTGAAAACCTGACCTCAGCTTATTTTTACTAATACTTTTTGCTGATTTAGGCTGCTTACTGTGAAGTGGTTCCTTGAAGTTAACCTTTTTACAGATCAGCAATTCATAACTTGCTAATTTTTTCTGCAATGAATTCATATATTTTTATGTACTTTTTTTTATGTTACATTTACTTCTTGTTACCAGTTGATTTTGTCCCATCAAAAAGATATGTTGAAATCCTAATCCCCAGTACTTCAAAATATTACTTTCTTTGGAAATAGGATCTTTGCAGAGGTAGTTACATCAAAATTAGGTTATAAAGGTGGGACCTAGTTCAATATCACTGGTGTCCTTTTAAAAGTTGGAAATTTGGGCAAAGGGAGACATACAGAGAGAGAAAAGTATCTGAAGAGATATAGAGAGAAAACAGCCATCTCTCTATATCACTAGAGAGTCCATCTCTCTAAACAGCCATCTCTCTATATCTCTAGAGAGGCTAAGTCCTGGAACAGATCTTTTCCTCACAAACCTAAGAAGGAGCCAGGCACACAGTCAAGAACTGTAATACAATACATTTCTGTTGTTTAAGCAACCTAGTTTGTGGTACTTTATTAAGCAGCCCTAGAAAACTAATACATTTCCAGAAAGGCATCAGATATTTTTACTAAATCTTTGTATTTGGCCGTTTTCATGCTGCTGATAAAGACATACCCATGACTGGGTAATGTATAAAGCAAAAGAGGTTTAATGGATTCACAGTTCCACATGGCTGTGGAGGTCTCACGATCATGGCAGAAGGCAAGGAGGAGCAAAGGCATGTCTTAATGGCACCAGGCAAGAGAAGAATAAGAGCCAAGCAAAAGGGAAAACCCCTTATAAAACCATGAGATTTCCTGAGACTTATTCATGATCACAAAAACAGAATGGGGAAAACACACCCCTATGATTCAATTATCTCCACTGGGTCCCTCCCACAACAGGTGGGAATTATGGAAGCTATAATTCAAGATGAAGTTTGGGTGGGGAAACAGCAAGCAATGTCAGACTATCTCTGATCATTCAAGTAAACTAGGAAAGAAAAGAGCAAAATACAGTGTAGATCTCATCTTTTGATTGGTTAGAAGCCAGATATGAACATTGTGGATTGTTTCTAATCATTCTATTTTACACAGACTATTTTTCAATATGACTGAAAATAAAGAACAGGCAATGCATTGACACAAATCATATTGAAAATATACCACAGTTAATATATTGACAAAAATATTCAAGTGAAAATTGCAGGAATGTTCATATATAAACACTTTATTAATATCTAAGTTCATTTTTCAGCATCTGCTAATAGGAAAATAGCTTATTGTTGCTTATGCTTGTTCTCACCAAAATCACCTTAAAACTCGGATAACATTCAAAATAAACATCTCGTTGAAGATAGTGTAAGGTTACCATGGAACCCACAACTTCAGAATCAAAGATCCTGATATGAAGGAAGATAAACTGAAGCAAGCCTGATTTTCCACAACACCTTTCTCCTTAAGACATTTGCAGATTGATTAAGAGGCAGAGGCTAGAGGGACCGAGAAATCAAGCAGAAGAAAGAAAGCACAGTGCTTAAATAACAAAAGAAAGAAGAGAAAGAAAGAAAAAGAAAGAAAGAAAGAAAGAAAGAAAGAAAGAAAGAAAGAAAGAAAGAAAGAAAGAAAAGAAAAGAAAGAAAGAAAGAAAGAAAGAGAAAGAACAAGAAAGAAACAAAGAAGGAAAAAGAAAGAAAGAAAGAAGAAAGAAAAAGAAAAATTAGATTTCATTGTTTGCAAAGGAGAAGAGGCCTCCGTAAACATTCCAAACCTGCAGTTAAAATTTCAGAAGTGCTATATCCTAGAATGAGGTAAAGAAAAAGTACTTAGGAATTATTAAATCTAGTCTCAAGACAACATAATTCCAGACTGATAGAAGAGACTTATTGCTACAAAATGTGAATTCCATCAAGATAATACTATACCACATATTTTTTAACAAAATAAATTTAGAACACCTTTCAAATATTTTATGCAAGTACAATATTAATAACTAAAATGATTAAATAGCACTAAATAAAATTATAGAAACAATTTTACATAATGATAAAGATATGCAAAATCTATATAAAGAAAACTGGAATTCTATAAAGCATACCAAATGTCAACTTGAACAAAATGGAAAGCTATCTCCTATTCTAAGGTAAAATGATAGCATTGTAAGGGTTAATTTTTCCTATGTTTATATAATCCCAATGAAAATATTGGTTAGGTTTTTTGTGTTGTATTATATTGACTTATCTCATGAAACTACACGTTTGTACTAAAGTTATGATGAAAAGTGAAATATATACAAATATCTAGGAAATTACTGAGTGGAAAAGGCTATGAGGATGAATAATTCCCTACCAGGTATTAAATCATACCTAAACATAGCTTCAATGTGGTAGTAGCTCAAAAATAAGCAAATAGATGAGGGAATAGAATAGAAATTCAATAAATAGATTCAAATACAATGGAGTATTTAGTATATTACTGAAATTGGCATCTCTAATCCCTGGGAAATAGAATAATTTTCTGTTTGAATGAAAGTCATTTTTAAAAAAGCAACTGTATCACATACAATATGTATGTGCATTTATCATCACATGGAGGACTGAACTTCCACCAGACTGGAGATCTAGATGTAAGAAATAAATCTAAAAAAAAATTAGAAGATAACATGGCCTGTTTCTCTATATCACCATAAGGAAAATTTGAAACAGATTAAAACTTTAAAAATGTAAAATAAATCATAGGGGGGAAAAAAAACCTCTCTAAATAAAAGCATCTTTTAAGACTGAAAAAAATGAGGCCAAAATCTGTTAGAAAAATAAAGATACAAGCAGAAAATTATAAGAAGAATATTAAAAGGTATATGAAAATGACTTGTAAACATAACGTATTTTCACTTAATACAGGAAAATAGGAGAATGAAAATCAAAACTAGAATGAGATACAATATCTGATCTATCAGTTTATCAAAATAAAAAGTTGACAGTGTATGCTTTTGACAAAACTCTAATAAAACATTGATATTCACTACATTGATGCTGGGAATATAGTGTGGAGCAACTCTTGAGGGAAATTAGTCAATATCTTTTAAAAATATGCTTGATTTTACCTTTTGATTCAGCAATCCCACTTTCTAAGAATTTACCCTGAGAGTAAATTTCTAATAATGTAAAAATACATCAGAACTGGGGTTATTCACTGTAGAAGTATTTATGATAAAAAAATAGATATAATTTAAATACCCCTGTACATGTTGAACACTCTGTGGTCTATCAACACAACTCTGTACTAAGTAGCTATATAAAAGAATAAGTAGATATTTATAAATTTATATATATTAATGTCTCAGATATCTTGTTAAGTGAAAAAACAAGGTACAAAAGAGTATCCATACCATGCTATATTTTTTGTAAAAAGTAGGAGCATAAGAAAACACGCAGGTATTTGCTAAATTTTTGCAAAATGTAAATACAGAAAAGCAAATCAGAAACTTATGAAATTTGTTACATGTAGGGGTGAGTAGGCATGAGAAGGACCGAAGAGGGAATAACAAATCTGAGTTGTCTTCTTGAGTTACAGGTCAGGCTAAGTCCAGGAAAAAACGTTATTTCCTTGCTCCTTCTGGCTTAGATATGGAGTAATCATTACATGCTTCAAGTGCTTTACATTCTGTACTTGCACTTTTGCAAAAGTTTAACTTCATTAAACTTTCCTCAATCATTCCTTTTCAGTAACCCATCAATTAATTTACAAAAGCAAAATGGACATAAATGGCTTATCTATAAAATACACACACACACTCACACCCACACCCACACATACCACACATATAAGAGACACAATTCCACTCTGTAACATAGGCTGGAGTGTGGTAGTGAGATCAGACAGCAAATCAGCCTTGAACTCCGATGTTCAAGACATCCTCTTGCCTTAGCCTCCCGAGTAGCTGGGTCTATAGGCATGCAAAACCACATCCAAATAATTTTTAACTGTTTGTAGAGATGGGATCTTGCTATATTGCACAGACTGGTTTCAACCTTCTGGCCTGAGGTAATCACTCTGTCTTGGTCTCCCAAAGTGCTGGGATTATAAGCATGAGCCACTGTATCCAGCCTACAAAAAATGTATTTATTTTACCAATCATGTCTATATTATTTTCATCTTTGAATGTTTATATTTTTGGTCTTCCTAGCACTCTTCATAAAATTTGTTAAAAGGAGGCTGAGGCTTATGTATCCCTTTTCTAGGATATTCCATGCTTTGCATAGTTACTTTGATTAGATTTCATGTATATGTTTTTGAAGACTGAGGTAATGATATGACAATGAGATTCTATTCTGCACCTGGAATTAGCATTTTTAATTTTAATTTTTTAAAAATTAAAGAAATCTAAGAATGCTAGGAAACACAGGAAGCATATATATGATAGAAAATGCTTTTCAGTTAATTAAGAGTTAGCTTGGAACTTAAGTCTTAAACATGTTGGAACACAGAAAGAAACAAGAAACAGCACTAACAGAAAAATGAAGAAAAAAAGAAAAACAAAATTTAAAATAACAGTGTTTTCAATATTTCTTATACCTTCTGGTCCTTGTTAGAACATTTTACTTATATATTTAATGCTCTATAATAGTCACCACAATAAATTCACCAAATATGTATTTTGTTAATTCACATATAGTTTACTTCACATTTTCTGCTAAGATGTTCATTTTGTTTATTTTAGTTTTAGATGAAATATTTTTAGTTTAATTGGACCTGTGCATTGGTAGGGAGTACCTACTTTTCATACACAAGCAATATAGTGTAAATTACCACATTAATCAGAAAACAGTATTCAAATCTGTTGGATACAAACCAATATGATAAAAAATATGGATATTCTAAAACTCATTCCCATTCTCATTTCCATTCTAATTTTAAATACAAAAGTAGAATGAAATAATCTATATAATATCAGAATTGATGGCAAATGTCAGCTCAAATCTAATTATGAAATATTGTTAAGAAATTGGTGTGTAAGTACAATTTTGGCTTCCAAATAAAAATTTCAGGTTTTAAAGCTTGTTCCGGAAAAGGAGTTTAGCACATTGGCTGTATAATATTGTTATAGCAGTCTTTGCAAACAGCCAGTACCCTCTAGTGTACATTATTAATAAAACTCTCAAGTAAAATGAGCAACATTGCCTTTCTCTTTAACGATTGCCATTTCTCTACACTGTGTGTTTGTTTGAATATTTTCAAGCATGTAATCAAGCAACGATTACCTAGTGAAATGATGAAACATGCTGATTATAAATACTTCTTAGCCATGGTGCAATCCATAGGAGTCCATTTCTTGGTGCACAGCTGTAATTCTTATTCACGTTCATGTCAGTTGCAAATTTATATTGATGGAAGAATTAGGTCTCAAAGTAGTTCTTATTCTAAAACTCTGTCACAGATTATTGATTTAACTGACATTTAAACTATCATAGCATATCAGAAATATACACAAATCCTTACACATTCTTGTCAAAGTCAATAAAAATTAAGTACAGAAAGCAATTTTTAAAATGTGAAGTAGAATATTACATTAAGGTAGCTGCTTTCCTGAATCACGTGGATTAACCAAAATTCCTATTATTTCTGGCATAATGTCTGGAAGCCTAATTGTGCACGTTGGGACATCCTTAATACTACCCAGATGCTACACCTAGTACATACTGAAATATTTTTTTCTGATTTCAATATTAAGCAATTACTCTCAAGTTCACACTGACTGTCCTATATAAAGTAGCACAAAGCAATCAAATAATATACAAGATTTGCACATTTGGGACTGGAAAACAGACAGATGCAATCCAACAAGAAATCTAGCTTTCTTAATTTATTGTTAAGAGTCAAAGAGCACTGCTTTTGAGATAATTATTTTGCAAAACAAAATCCCAACAGTGTCAAAGTAGTTTACCAGTTAATATGCTCAGCTACTTGCACTTTATTGTGACAATTACATTTTCTGGTTATTATGTAGAGAGAGTAATATTTCAACAGCAAATTGGTTTTCAGAGGAAATTAAACATTCCTAAGAACATAGATTTATCATCTGAAGGAAATGACTTTATTCCTTGCATTTAAACAGACAACTATACAATGGAGTACTTTCATAAAAGAATATAGCCTATGCCTACTTTTCATTTTTAGTTAAATAAATGCTATTATTATTTACAAAAACATGGTAAGTTAGAAGTCATTGTTTAAAGGCTCTGAGAAAATAGATTGAGTAAAGAAAAATAAGAAAAGTTGTTGGACAATAAAACTATATCAGTATAGATTCCTGAACTTCAGCAGCAAAAAAAAAAAAAAGCTAAAATTAAATGTTAAGGTTGTTTGTGGTCCTTTGTTAAGTAATTTTACTATACAGCATAAGGACTTGGGAAAAAAATGAGATTTTAACAGCTGTTAGAATGTGTGCTCAGAGCTGAAAGCAACACACATACACATAGACACACACACACACACACACACACAAACACACACACAGAGACACACACACAGGTATCCACCTCTTCAGCTTCTAATTCTTAAACTAGTCAGATAGGAATAATGACTATATGAAAACAAAACAAACAAACAAAAACAGAAAAAGATATAAGTTTCCGGAAAGATGAGGGGAAAGGAAATGATAAAAAATGAATCTTTATGGCTGGATAGGAACTTGCTAAATAAGTCAGAAAACATACAATATGAATATCCATATCATTTTATGTAATAAATGGATGTTTTCATTTCACTTTCCTTATTTTTGACCTTTTAAAATTTGTATTAAAAGTTACATATCTCTCAAAAATCATTTTAAAGAAATGACAAAATTATGTGAATATGAAATATATAATGGTGAATGTACAAGGGTAAATGTCCATTTCTGTCAGAAATGATTAGTAGTTTCCACATTTTTTTATGATTGCAGACCTCCATAAAATGATCATTTAATGGCTTGAGGAAATTTTATTTCTCACTTCATACTGAAGAAATGGAAGCAAATAAAACTTTTGAAAGAAAAAATAATATCTTCAAGAAGTTAAATCTCCATATTTTATAAGAGAAGATTTGAATTGATAATCTTTGGTTTTATGATTGTTAAAAATTAATGCTTTTTTCCCTATTTTCCTAATTATCATTTGGCTCAATGTAGAAAAGAGGTAAGGGCAGAATTTTATCTGAAATAGTTCCTTTAAAAAACCCACCAGGTTCTGACTTTGGTCTGTGAAATCGACTTATGTTGATTTGAAATTACTAATGTTCAGTGTTATTTTTAAAATCAATGCTGAGATAGTTTTATTTGGTATTATGAAAGAGTAATTTTTCAATTTTATCATTCTTGCTGCACTTGTTAGCTTTGATTCTTATAAAACTAACTGATATGGTTTGGCTGTGTCCCCATTGAAATCTCATCTTGAATTGTAACTCCCACAATTCTCATGGGAGAGACCTGATGGGAGGTAATTGAATCATGGGGGCAGGTTTTCCCATGCTGTTCTTGTGGTTGTGAATAAGTCTCTTGAGATTTGTTGGTTTTGTAAAGGGCGTTCCCCTGTACACGCTCTCTTGCCTGCCATCATGTGAAATGTGCTGTTGCTCCTCCTTTACCTTTTGCCATGATTCTGTGGCCTCCCCAGCCATGTGGAACTGTGAGAACATTAAACCTCTTTTCTTTATAAATTATCCAGTCTTGGGTATTTCTTCATAGCCGTATGAAAATAGGCTAACACCCTAATTTTCCCTCATAAGCTATTTGTTTATTCTGAAATATGGTCTTTAGAGAGGAGGCAAAATAAATATTGTATTCTTTCCCTTCATTTATCAGTTTTCAGGAAATGAACTTGTATTCTGGCAACCTCCAAAAGAGACTAGTAGTATCACTATGAATTTATAACTTTTTATACTTTTCTATATTTCAATCCATTTTTATCTATTCTCTTTTAAATTTATTTTATTTTATATTTACAGGGTACATGTACAGGTTTGATTACATGGGTGTATTTCATGTTGCTGAGTTTTGGGCTTCTAATGATCCTGTCACCTAAGTAGTGAACCTTTGAACCCAATAGGTAGTTTTTCTTTTTCTTTCTTTTCTTTTTTTTTCAAGTTTCACTTCTTTTTTTTTTTTTTAATTGCATTTTAGGTTTTGGGATACATGTGAAGAACATGCAAGATTGTTGCATAGGTACACACATGGCAGTGTGGTTTGCTGCCTTCCTTCCCCTCAGCTATATCTGTCATTTCTCCCCATACTGTCTCTCCCCACCTCCCCAACCCCTATCCCTCCCCCATTTCCCCCCAACGGACCCCAGTATGTAGTGCTCCCCTCCCAGTGTCCATGTGTTCTCATTGTTCAACAACACCTGCATATGAGTGAGAACATGCGGTGTTTGATTTTCTGTTCTTGTGTCAGTTTGCTGAGAATGATGATTGGAAAAAATTTTTACACTCTACCCATCTGACAAGGGGCTGATATCCAGAATTTTCAAAGAACTAAAACAGATCTACAAGAAAAAACCAAACAAGCCCATTCAAAAGTGGGCAAAGGATATGAACAGATACTTTACAAAAGAAGACATAGAGGAGGCCAACAAACATGAAAAAATGCTCATCATCACTGGTCATTAGAGAAATGCAAATCAAAACCACATTGAGATATCATCTCACACCAGTTAGAATGGCGATCCTTAAAAAAATCTGAAGACAACAGATGCTGGAGAGGGTGTGGAGAAATAGGAACACTTTTACACTGTTGGTGGGAGTGTAAATTAGTTCAACCATGTGGAAGACAGTGTGGCGATTCCTCAATGACCTAAAAATAGAAATCCCATTTGACCCAGCGATCCCATTACTGGGTATATATCCAAAGGATTATAAATCATTCTACTATAAGGACACATGCACACGAATGTTCATTGCAGCACTGTTTACAATAGCAAAGACCTGGAACCAACCCAAATGCCCATCGATGATAGACTGGACAGGGAAAATATGGTACATATACACCATGGAATATTACGCAGCCATAAAAAATGATGAGTTCGTGTCCTTTGTAGGGACATGGATGAACCTGGAAACCAATAGGTAGTTTTTCAACCTTTGTTCCCCTCTGTCTCCTCTCCCTTTTAGAATCTCCAAAACCTTTTCTTCCCATCTTTGTGTCTGTGTATACTCGATGTGTAGTTCCCATTTATAAGTGAGAAATAATTCTGAATTTTTTTGATCCTAAAATAATAGCAGGTGACAATTAATATATTATACAGACATGTAATATGACTAGAAAGCTGGTTTGTGTAATAATTTTATATTTAGTAACTAAACTAGAAATTATAATTATTTACTAAAGAAATTCTATAAATTTAGTGATAAAATATTCACATGTAGAAAAAAATCTCTCTTAAACCTTTTTCTGCTGGTAGCTAAAACTGCATAGATGCCTGTGGATGCTTCTACATCATAACCTTTTCACTTGCCATGACACAGATCTTTACAACTACTGCTTATTTTGAACTGAATCAGCTTTTGGGAGTCAATAGGTGAAGCTATATTTTGTTAGAAGTATTCTTCTTTCCAATGTCAGGCAAGATGACAGTTTAATAGCAAAAATAGATTATTTTTTTAAAGATGTGTTATTTATAGCTATATCC
Organism: Saimiri boliviensis; assembly: GCF_048565385.1. NCBI lineage: Eukaryota > Metazoa > Chordata > Mammalia > Primates > Cebidae > Saimiri > Saimiri boliviensis. The sequence goes on along the minus strand of NC_133453.1, from coordinate 54,816,908 downwards.
TTTATCTTGTTTTTTAAAGCTTTAAAAAAGTTCTTTAAAATCTTCAACCATGTCTCATTGTAAATATTAAATAAAAAATACTTTGTCTTATCATTTCAAATTATATTTTAACTGTTCTACATTCCAGATAATGATAAACGTATTTTATCCTGAAGGAAGATCACGAGATCTTCCAAAAGACTATGTTGCTTTTAGACAGGCTTTAAATGGTTTATATTCTATTCTTCAAAAACATGGAAAAAAAATCATCATTCTAGAACATCACAGAACAAAGATAATGAAAACACAGGGTAGAGATTGTCAGACATAGTAAAATTAACAAATATATTAAAAGTAAAACTTTGGATTAATATATCTTAATATCATGATAAAATTACAATATTTATAATTCCAAAAATATTAAAACTATTATTGATGAAGCAGATACAAATTTTGAATGAATATTATATTACTGCTAATAAAAACATTGACTCCTGTCAGGTGCAGTGGCTTATGCGTGTAATCCCAGCACTTTTGGAGGCTGAGGCGGGTGAATCACCTGAGATCGGGAGTTCGAGACCAGACTGACCAACATGAAGCAACCCCATCTCTACTTAAAGGACAAAATTAGCTGGGTGTGGTGGTAGGCATCTGCAATTCCAGCTACTTGGGAGGCTGAGGAAGGACAATCGCTTGAACCCAAACACGTGTAAGTTGCAGTGAGCAGAGATCATGCCATCGCACTTCAGCCTGGGCAACAAGAGTAAAACTCCATCTAAAAAAAAAAAAGACTCCTTGAATTACAAAAAAAGAACTCAAAAAAAAAAAAAAAAAAAAAAAAAAAAAAAAAAAAAACCAGAAATGGTTATTTGTGTAAAAGAAGTTTTCATTCTACAATTTACTTAAGTTGCTAGCTATTTACCTAGGAAAGACTTGTAGGACATCTTACTGCAAATTAAGTAACCTAAATAATTTCATATGGGATTTACTGACACCATGTGAGACAAGTTTTGTTATTATTATTGATTTACTGTTAAGAAAATATATTTATGGTTGATATATGTGATATGTAACCACATAAGTTAAAAATGTATTTGTTACCATCTATATGATAAACCAGGTTAAATAATGAGACAAATGTCTCAAAGCATCAGCACTATATAAAATCAAAAGCATAAGATAGGTGGGGAAACGGAAAAAAAGCCATACCTATTAAATACCTATTTTAGAGAAAATTCCCATATGAATGCAAAATATACATAAAAGAGTATTTACTGGGTTTTATAAATAACAGCAAAAATCATTGTCCACTAGTAGGCAAATAATATGTAAAATATAATTTTATTAATACTACATAATATTATGGAGCCATTATATTGAATAGAATGCTGTCATTAAAGAACCTTTAAGAATTAACTTCCAGTGAAAAGAACATCTGGCAAATAATAGACATTCATCCAGCAAGTATTTATTGCATCTATATGTATGTTCCAAGTGCTGTCTGGCCTCCAGTGTCTCATTTATTTTAGAACTGAAACAAAAACAAAATTAGTTTTTGTGTTTTTTTCTATGCATATACACAGACTTTAAATTGACTGTAAAAGAGTCTGGAAGAAGAAGTAAAGAGGTTATTTTTGAGAAGCAGAGAAAGTAAAGTTGTGATGAGAGAGATCGAATAAAGTTTTGTACAGCTGGTGCTCCATATCCAGCATCCATGTTTGAAGATTCAACCAATAGTGAATCAAAAATATCCACAAAAATTAAAAATAATGATATAAAAATAAAAATAATACAAACCAAAACACAATACAGTATAACATCTGCTTACCTAGTATTTACATTATTTACATTGTATTAGGAATTATAAGTAATCTAGAGACAATTCAAAGTATATATGGGAGGATTTGCACAGATTATTTGCAAATACTTCACCATTTTTGGGGGTTTTTGAACATTCACAGATTTTGGTATTCATGAGGGTTCTGGAACCAAGCACCCGTGGATACGAACGAAAGACTATTTTTTTTTTATTGCTTAACTTCAATTTTCAAGTTTTCAAAGTTGTATGGGTAGGTTCATAAAGTATAAAGGTTACTACTCCTTTGTCAGTCCCCAAATCATTATGTGACAAACAGATGCACATCAGGGTCAGTAACCAATCATGACGCTTCTTTCAACGAGTGCCAGTGAGTGGTCACTGCATCTGTTATTCAGTTCAGGCACAGACGGCAAGACCTGTAGTTGTGCTAATTCTTTGTCTTGAAGGGATGAACCCATATGACAGTCACAAAAATGGATAATAAAATGAGACTATTGCCCAATAAAGATGAAAACACAGCAAATAAATAAAACCATAATGGTGCAAAAACCATGAAGTAAATGTGAACAAAGATATAGAAGAAAAAGCTGACCATGGGCATGTTGATGCTGCCACTGTTCCAGAGACAGTATACATACCTAGCCAGAAGATCTTAGTGGAGGCAAATTTAGAGACATAACTAGGAAAATGGCTGCAAAGAAAAGATAAAGATATTCCATGGAAAGTAACACCAGCAAAAATGTTCACATAAAAGGAACCCTCAGAGATATGTCACAATATTGAAAGGGCCAAATTCAACCTTGGGCCTAGTTTTTTATGATCTGCAAGCCAAGAATTAAGAAAAAAAACCTCTTACATTTTTTGATGGATTGCACAAGAAGAAAGAGGAGGAAGAGAAAAAGAAGACCTAGAGATACAAAGATTGCAGGTGGCTTGTAAATCCTAAAATATTTGCTATTTAGCCTTTTACAGAAAAATTTGAGGGGCCCTGCTTCAGAATAATGGACATCAATAGAAAGGAAAAAGGAAAAAAAAATTGTTAATTGACTTGAGAATTAATGTCACAAAAGGATTTAGATGGCAATGTTAACAATTTTTGTGCTTTTTAAGCAGCAGGAGACTGTTGAATTATATTTAATAGCTTCTAGAAGGAACATTATGGAATGCTCTATGGAGTCACAGCATGATGGGAATCCTAGATTTGCATACTTGATGAGAGCATTTCCAACCCAGATAGGTATGCCTATACTCTTCTTACAGGGCTGCACATTCCATGGGGTGACCAGAAACATCACTTAAAGGTTCAACTTATAATATCTTTCTGCCTAAAGCTAGATGTCTTTCTTAACTTGAAAATCCTTGATTTTATAAGGTGAATTCATTAATGTGATATATTATTTTGAAGGAAATGGACACTATATTTGGCAATGGTGATGCCAAAGGCCCAGACACATACAATTTAGTCTGGTATATTGTCACTTCTCTAGGAGTAGATGTAAGCTTCAAAGACGATCAAAACAAAATTTTAAGTGGACTATAAAATAGGCCACACAGAAATGCATTGTGTTCATAATATTTTATAAGATTGGTTTATCTTTAGAGCAGTTTTACAGAGATTACATAAATCACAGGGGAAATCCATAAACTATCTTGAAAGAAGTGGCATTGTAGAATCTTGAATATAGATTTTCATAGCAAAGTCACTAATTGTAAGATAAAATACAGAATAGTATTGTCATATTTTAATATCTTATCTTTTCAGCCTTAAGATAATTTTCATGTTTTATATAGACAGCCTTCTAAAATAGATATTTTCAACCTCCTTCTAGAAAAGATAAGAGACTTAAAATGTTGAAGTGGTTTGATGTGGACAAGGGAATAATTTCAGTCTTGTCCTGAGCAGTAGACTTTAAGCACTTACCAACTGCTGCTCTGCTTAACCTCTAGAGCATGACTTCTTTCCCTTAGAAACAAATGTGGAGAGTTTAGGGTTTGTAAATTGCTAACATTTTGTTTTCCTGAAACAAAGAAATAAACCTCTGATTTATTGATATTTCCTTACTGATTCCCCACATAAGGTATTGGATTATGTGACTAAGGTTGCATTTTAAACATTTCAAACTGGTAGCAGATTAGGGGATAAGAAAATAAGATATAATGGGAATAGCATTGAAACTATAAATTACTTTAGGCAGTATGGCTATTTTCATGATATTGATTCTTCCTATCCATGAGCATGGAATGGTTTTGTTTGCATCCCCCTCCTGTTTCCTTGAGCAGTGGTTTGTAGTTCTCCTTGAAGAATTTCTTCATACTCCTTGTTAGCTGTGTTCCTAGATATTTTATTATCTTTGTGGAAATTGTGAATGGGAGTTCACTCATGATTTGGCTCTCTGCTTGTTTATTGTTGGTGTAAAGGAATGCTTATGATTTTTGCACATTGATTTTGTATCCTGAGACTTTGCTGAAGTTGCTTATCAGTTTAAAGAGTTTTTGAGCTGAAATGATGGGGTTTTCTAAATATAGGATCATGTTGTCTGGGAACAGAGACAATTTGACTTCCTCTCTTCCTGTTTGAACACACTTATTTCTTTCTCTTGCCAGATGGCCCTGGCCAGAACTTCCAATACTATGTTGAATAGGAGTGATGAGAGAGAGCATTCTTGTCTTGTGCCAGTTTTCAAAGCAAATGCTTTCAGCTTTTGCTCATTCAATATGATATTGGCTGTAGGCTTGTCATAAATATCTCTTATTTTTTGAGATATGTTCCATCAATACCTAGTTTATTCAGACTTTTTTTAACATGAAGTGATATTTTTATTAAATTTTATCAAAGCTCTTTTCTAGATCTATTGAGATAATTATGTGGTTTTTGTCTTTGGTTGTATTTATGTGATGAATTATGTTTATTGATTTGTGTATTTTAAACCAGCCTTGCATCCCAGGGATGAAGCTCACTTGATCATGGTGGATAAGTTCTTTGATTGTTGGTGGATTTGGTTTGCCAGTATTTTATTGAAGATTTTCACATCGATGTTCATCAGGGATATTGGCCTGAAGTTTTCTTTGTCTCTTGTATCTCTTTGCGGTTTTTGTATCAATATGATGCTATACTCATAAAATGAGTTAGAGAGGAGTCCCTCTTTTTCTATTGTTCAGAATAGTTTCAGAAGGTATTGGACCAGCTCCTCTTTCTATCTCTGGTGGAATTTAGCTGTGAATCTGTCTGGTCCTGGGCTTTTGTTGGTTAGTAGGCTATTAACTACTGCCTCAATTTCAGAATTTGTTATTGGTCCATTCAGGAAGACGACTTCTTCCTGGCTTAGTCTTAGGAGGGTGTATGTGTCCAGGAATTTATCCATTTCTTCTAGATTTTCTAGTTTATTTGCAGAGAGGTGTTTATAGTATTCTCTGATGGTAATTTGTATTTCTGTAGGGTCAGTGGTAATATCCCCTTTGTCATTTTTTGTTGTATCTATTTGATTTTTCTCTCTTTTCTTCTTTTTTAGTCTAACTAGCAGCCTACTTATTTTATTAATTAAAAAAAAAACAGTTCCTGGATTCACTGATTTTTGGAGAGTTCTTCATTTCTCTATCTCCTTCAATTCTTCTCTAATCTTAGTTATTTCTTGTTTTCCTCCTAGTTTCTAGATTAGTTTGTTCTTGCCTGCTTACCTCTTTTAATTGTGATGTTAGTTTGTCAATTTGAGATCTTTCAAGCTTTCTGATGTGAGCATTTAGTGCTATAAACCGCTTTCTTGCATTTTAGCTGTGTCCCAGAGATTCTGGTATATTGTCTCTGTCCTCATTGGTTTCAATGTATGTCTTGATTTCTGCCTTAATTTCATAATTTACCCAGGATTCATTCAGGATCAGGTTGTTCAAATTCCATGAAGAAATTGTGTGGGGTTGAGTGAGTTTCTTAATCCCGAGTTCTAATTTGATTACACTGTGGTCTGAGAGACTGTTGGTTATAATTTCAGATATTTTGCATTTACCGAAGAGTGTTTTACTTCTACTTATGGTTGATTTTAGAAAAAGTGCCATGTGGCACTGAGAAGAATGTGTATTCTGTTAATTTGTGGTAGAGAGTTCTGTAGGCTTCTACTAGAAAAAACTATTTTGAATTTTATATAGAATCAAAGAATACTCTGTGTAGCCAAGACAATCCTGAGCAAAAAGAATAAAGATGGAGTCCTCACGCTACCTAAATTCAAGCTACACTCCAAGGCTATAATAACAAAACAGTATAGCACTATTACCAAAACAGGCATATAAACCAATGGAGCAGGACAGAAATCTCAGAAATAACACCACACATCTACATCCATCTGATCTTTCTTCAACAAACCTGACAAAAAGAAGCAACAGGGAAAGGATCTCCTATTCAGTAAATGGTGCTGGGAAAACTGGCTAGTCATATACAGAAAACTGAGACTGGATCCGTCCCTTAGACCTTACAAAAAATTAACTCAAGATGAATTAAATACTTAAATGTAAAATGCAAAACTATAAAAAATCTAGAAGAAATTCTAGGCAACACCATTCAGGACATAGGCATGGGCAAAGACTTCATGACAAACGTGCCTAAAGCAATTCCAACAAAAGCCAAGGTTGACAAATGGGATCTCATTACATAAAAGAGCTTCCGTACAACAAAAGAAACTATCAGCAGAGTGAACAGGCAGCCTATAGAATGGGAGAAAATGTTTGCAATATATTCATCTGACTTTTGTCAGATGAATAGATTGTAAAATTTCATCTGATTTTTTAAGCTTTTAATATCCAGAATTTACAAGAATTTTTTTTAATATCCAGAATTTACAAGGAACTTAAACCAATTTACAAGAAAAAAAATCAAAAAGTGGGCAAAGGATATGAACAGACACTTCTCAAAAGAAGACATTAATGCATCCAACAAACAAAAAAAGCTCAACATCACTGATCATCAGAGAAATGCAAATCAAAACCACAGTGATATACCATCTCACACTAGTCAGAATGGTGATTATTAAAAAGTCAGAAACAATAGATGCTGGCAAGTCTGTGAAGAAATAAAAACGGTTTTACACTGTTGGTGGGAATGTAAGTTAGTTTAACCATTATGGAAGACTGTGGAGATTCCTCATGGACCTAGAACCAGAAAACCATTTGACCCAGCAATCTTATTGCTATGTATATGCCCAAAGGAATATAAATAATTCTACTATAAAGACACATGCACGCATATGTTTGTTGCAGCACTATTTATAATAACAAAGGCTTGGACCCAATTCAAATGCCCATTAATGATAGACTGGATAAAGCAAAGGTGGTGCATATATACTATGGAATAATATGCAGTCATAAAAGGAATGAGATAATGTCCTTTTGAAGGCAAGTACAGGGATGAAGCTGGACACCTTCACCCTCAGTAAATTAACACAGGAACAGAAAATCAAATGCCACATGTTCAAACTCCTAAGTGGGAGTTGAACATTGACAACATATGGCACAAAGAAGGGAACAACACACACAAGGGCCTGTTGAGGAGTGGGGGGTAAGGGGAGGGAACTTAGAGGATGCATCAATAGTTGCAATAAATCACCATGACACACCTATGTAACTAACAGCAGTAATTCTGCCAGATAGTGTGACTGTTAAGTAGATACAGCTTTTTATCAACTGATGTGGAATACATATATACATGCAAACACACACATAAAGGTATGGAAATATTTTTAAATACCTGAATAATTGATTTTATTTTGTCAAATTTTGGCATTATATGGAGAATGCCACATTATAAAAATTAATATGTTTTATTTCTTAGTATATTGAAATTGTTTTATATATAAACAGCCTCTGTCACCCAGTCTGTCTGATCTTTCAAAACTTACTGCAGCCTCATACTCCTTGGCTCAAATGATCTTACTGCCTCAGCCTCCTGAGTAACTGAAACAACAGGGGCACGCCACTATATCGGGCTAATTTTTTATTTTTATATTTTTGTAGAGACAGGTTGGGCTTTCCTTCCCAGGCCCAATACTTCAAAGTATTTTTATCTCAATTTTTTTTCAATTCTAGTTGAGTTTGTTTGTCTTTGAAATATCAAAACAGACAAAAATTTCCGCCTTTAAATAATATTTGTAGCATTTTACAAGCTGTAATAACATCTTGCTCCAAAAAAATATGATAGCCTTTTTTTTGTGTCCCTGATATTGCTAAAGAGACACCTGATTGTTTCTGAAGTCAGAAGTGCTTTAAATGAGAAAATACTGTAATAAAATGATCCCATCTTAACCCTAAAGGAAATAAAACTGCAGAGGATAGTATGGGTTGTAAAAGAAAGTATCAGGTGGAAATTAGTAAAATAACTATTGAGATATAGGAAAAATAATTCATCTAAAATTTTTTATTCAAACAAAATTAACATAAACATTTACATTCTCAAAATGTGTCTTGTCAGGATACTCAAAGAAGATTAGAACTAGACACTCCTAGCTTGGTGGGCATTATATGATTCAGTGGAGACCCAGTTTGATTGCTAACCTAAAATGAAAATTTAGAGAGTACCCTATCAAAGTGAAAAGGATGACAGCTTTTTGAAATAAGTGAGAAGTAATTCCTGAAAGATTAGGCAAAGCAAAAGAAAACATGTAAGTGGCAAAATTAATCATTTTGTCAAAAAATGGATTAGAAAAGCCAGAAAAAATATAAATATGAGAATGAGGAAAAAAACCAAGTTCTATTGGGAAGAACATAGTATTCTCTGATTGGAGCAAGCAGTGTATACAAATGACAAAATAGAATAAAGATCATAATTGAGAAGCTAGTTGTCTCCTTTCCTAGACTCAGATACACAATTGTATATAAATAGACACATAGCACACACAGTATAGTCAGGTACCAACCATGAACAAGATGGTTGTTTCATTGGTGGAATTATTGTTATCCACCACTAAATGATTCATTTACCATCAAATAGACTAACTTCAGGCATCTCTTAAATCTCATATTAGTTTTGTAGCTAGTAACAAAGATCCAAACCAAAATAATTTAATCATAAAGAATTTCATGTAATAAGAATAATAATGATGACAAGTAGTTTGAAGTAGAATTGGCCAATGAGGCTATTTATATCTTGACTCACAGACTCTCCCTTAGCAGGATGTTTCCAAGGTCTCCAGTCCTCACTTGCCCTCTAGTTCATATATAATGGGGAAGGAGTTCTTACTCTTTTCCGTAATTCCAAGACAAATCTTGTAATTTTATGGCTCCACTGAGAAACAGACCATATAGGGATATGACACATAGATGGGCTTAACATTGGGACACATTCTTCCCACCAAAGCCAGGCCTCTCCCAGCTGAAATTCATTAACCTGGAGTTAAAAGGTCTCCAAATTAAACATACAGGTATTTTCCACATGAATAGGACAATGCTATGGCTCACTGATAAGCATGGGAATAGGAAATTAACATTAACTACAATATTGCTTTTCAAATTTGCCGTATTTCTAAAGTTATTCGAGTTCACCTTAACAGAAGTATCATATATCAGTTAATTCTTCAGTTTCTAGCACTAACCTCAAATACTACATTTTTCACTTTCTTTAAATTTCCGCAAGTTGTTAGCATCTAGATTTTCTTTCTGTAATATGACGATCTTAAGAGTACCTATTTGATAAGGTTTTGTGATGCATAAATGAGGTATCACATGAAAACTCTTCACATGGAAACTAACACATAGCATTTTCTCAATAGGAGGTGACATGGAGAAAAGATGATTTAAACTCAGATAACAGTTAAAAACCTGGCAAGAAATTTTTTAAAAAGCATAAGTAGTTTGAAAAAGCACCTAAAATGAAAGCATCAGGCAAGAAAATTTGTTTCCAAATGTCTTCATCACAAAATAATTAAAAGTTTAAGAGAATAAAAACTAAAACAAAAATGAAGTGGTTTGTTTATATAAAAATAAAAAGCAAGAAAACAAATGCCAGTCAAACTTAGGTAAACAAAAGAGTATCTAAATTATTTGTTTTTCTTGTTTATACTTGGTCCTATCATTTCATACAATAGCCGCAAACAAACTAGAATCTGGTCACTTCATGATTACTTCATTATTTCAGTGTTTTTTTGTGATTTGGGGGATTTACTAAATTGATTTATGATTTATCATTTATCTACTGAAGATTCAGTTCTATCAATCTCTCTGCTATAGGAATGATGTCTATACTTACGGGGAAGGGTTGATTACATAGGTGATAGGAATGTCCAATTCTTATTTGGAATTAGTCAGTGTTGAATTTCTTCTTCTGTGGTATGTAATTCCCATTGACTCTGAGCTGGCATTAGTTCTTGAAGCTGAGTTACTGGTCAGGTTATAGCACCTTCTCAATACATGTTCAAACCTGAGTTCCTCTTGTCAGAAATTTAGAGTTTTTTTTTTGATTTAATTGTTTTCTCTTAAGTCTTTCAAAACTTCCTGAAAACAATGGAAAACTTAGTTGACCTCCCTACACAACCCTGTGGTATACAGGTCTGTGAGTCTTCTAAGATCCTTTCTTCCCATACACTCTGGTAGCCATTGCTGCTCTATTGCTTTGGTGCCACACTCAATGTAAATCTCTCTACTAGGATTAGAGCTTCCAAGCAAGTGACTCTAGAAGTGGTTAGATTCTGACCTATTTCAAAAATCTTCCTGTTATACATGATAGAGTGGTCCAACAAAATTCTAATCAATGCATAAACATAGAGGCAGTGTTTTGTTAAAGTTCTTCTGAGCTCTTCTATTTTCTTTGTTTCCTTTTTTTAGCATACTTTTCCTCATCTATCTTTTTATAATTGCAATGCTGCATGATATAACTTAGTTCATTTAATTCACTGTGAACTAATTGTGATTAAGTCTTGATAAATTGTTACAACTCTTCAACCTAGGATATTTGGATTACAAAACATATATTTAGGCAATTTGTATTCTTTTTTTAACTAACTTCATTAAATATTTTCAGAGTTTTTCCTGTTTTAAACATACAAAAATGGCAGTCCAACAAAATAAGACAGCAATACAATGAATACTGTCAACAATTTAAAGCACATGCATTTATATATAAGTACATACATACATATGAATATGCATATATGCATATACATTTATGCATTTCAAGTTCAAGTAGAAAAGAGAAGTGGAACATCTATGATAAGATATTTATCCCATGTATCCAGTGCTATAAATCTAACCAGCCTAATAGAAGTCAGAAAATTATCAGAAAAGCTGTTTCCTCCTTCTTGTTGAAATTTAAAACGACTTTAAATTGCTCTTAAATCATTTTGGTTGTTCGGCAGGAATTTTCATCTCCTAATACCTGCATTATTTCTCTTTTTTTTTGCTCCAGTTCATTTTACCTAGCTGTAGATGCCAATTCAATGTTGATTAGGGACTGGCAGCATCAGTTTCACACGGGAACATTTTTGAAATGTAAAATCTCCAGTCCCACCCCTCAGCTACTGAATCAGAATCTTTAATTTCGGTATGATCTCCAAGTGATTCATATGCACATTATATTTATATGACGGTGATTTATATGCACATGACAAGAACTGTATTGGATGTCTGAAGTGGAATGTGTATTGCCAATGACTAGTTATCATGCCACCAGGGCTAGTGGATGCCATTAGCATCCCATGGGTTGCCTCCTGTCCAAGTCCACACAGAAGCTGCTAATGTCTAGTGTCAATAGTACTAATATTTGCTTCTAGGGCATTATCCTGACATTGCTACAGCAACTGAACACCACCAAATATCACATCTTAGAGGTTACTTTCAGCATTGCTGTTAATGCTGTGTGTTAAAGTCAAACATCGGTCAAATACAGTTAAAGTAGTGTTTATACTTCATCTCTTACTGAAGCTACTCTATCCTAGACCAGAAAACTATGACTCTAAAGTGGCTAGTTTCAACATAATCTGAGTGACAGACATTGTACTTTAATTTGAAATATTCACTCCCTCTCTGATATTAGCCAATTGTCTACTCAAATGAAAGTATTATCTTCTACAGATGATTTATTTCTCTAGAAAGCTAACTACTGTTTAAAAATACATTCCAAATAAATCTATGCCTACTACTGTGCCCAGTCATAACTGAATCCTAAATTGACACATTTTACTCAAAAATCTAAGTATCCTTAAGTATCTGAACTTTTTTAAAATAGGACTAAAAAAAATCTGAATTTACCAAATTGGTTGTTTACTATCTATTTTGTTTTAAGGAGAAAGAATATTTTGACAGATTGACGGAGCATTTCAGGTTTCAGAATGATGGTGTATAATTTTCCACAATTTGGGTAAACGGCCTTTTCTTTAAGAAAATCATCTGCCACTGTTATAAAAGGTAAATTTAACTGGAAATCTTAAAACCGTTATGTTGGTAATTATATCAAAATAATATAATAGATATTTCTTATCTCAGGGCAATAAAAAAAGCTTATTATATTCTTTCAGTCTTTCAGGAACAGAGGTTGAATTAACATGCACATTTAGATTTTGTAAAGAATATTTTGTCTTATATATTTATAGTGACTGAAATATTGAAAAAGAAATATATGCAATAAATTATTAGGGACTATTGGTCAGTTTTTAAATAGGGGCTTCAGTATCATTATTAGGAAAATGCAAATACCTTTGCAGTGCAAAGAAGCTTTACATTTTTATTTTGGTACTAGGCTTGTAAGGTCCTCGTTTATACAAAGCTTTGATTTCTTCTTCATTGTTTTGTCCCCATTAGATCCTCTCTTTGTCAACACACTGCTGCAGCAGCAACCGATAGTTATTAAAATGTGTAGAGTATCTGCAGAATATATGCTATAGTAAGATGGTTCTACAGGATTTTTAATAATTGAAGAGGCAACAACTTTCTCTGGCTCTTAGGATGATCTGGCTAAATTTCAAATGAATAACTATGTTCTGTCTGTTGCATTCCCTAATATTTTCATGTGTTTGGCAGGCTCTTTAAAAACAAAATAAAAACAAAAAAATTAAAAAATGAAACAGAAACCACAGATTCACTATGTAATAGAGGTGCACAAGAAGGCTTTTCTATGGTATTATCTTTGGCTCCAAAAAGTTGTGTATACCTCTGCTGAGTAAGTGCATCTTAATGAAGGATGTATAAGGAAATTTCTTTGAGAGTTTTGAAAAATGTGCTTATGTCATCTAAGTAGTACAATTAGGGTTATTTGAGTAAATATATGAAGAACTATCTGTGTATATTCTTTTACTAAGACTTGAGAAAAAAAGCAAACACTGAGTGAGTTAGGTATACCATCAAATCATCAGTCCTGTACATACAAAGAATTAGTCACCTGGATCCTGGAAACATATCCATCATCACCAATATCATTTTCTCACCTTCCAACCTTCATTGATCACATTATGTATTTTAGCATCTGCATTATGAACAGAAAAAAAAGCCAAGCTTACTTTTACTGAGCAACATTGATGCAGAGTTTCTTTCAGACAATTTCATATCTGTTTCTCTTTTTTTGAGCGGACACTATAACAAAACTGAAATCACAGACAAATCCAGGATTTTAATAGGAAGCAAAAAAATCAATATATTCTATATTTATATCAAAATTCTATAGAATTTAAAAGTATTGTTTCTCTGTGTTTACCTCTAGCAAGAAATGTTCTTAAAACAGTAAGGACAGTTAAGCAGATTCTATATATAATATAACCATAAATATGAAAAGTTTTAAAGAAATCTAACCTCATTTATTAATATTTCCATGATTTTATAAGTAATGGAATATCAGAAGATTATAAAGGATTATTTGAGAGACCCTAAGCGTGGTAAGGGAAAATTTCTCTATTAGGGAATATTAACTCTAATGGGTCACATGTCATGTGGAAAAAGCAGGGTGTAGAACTACTTTTGCTTAATGACAATACTGCAGGGCATCTCTTCCATAGAACTTGGGGAATTTTTTAAGAGATATTTCACTGGGCTTTGAGAAGTAAGCTATATTACCTCCCTGTTGAAAAGATGAGGGATAGTGAAATTGGAAGGTTAAATGGTTTGCTTACCATCTCACGCTGTTATTGGCAGAGGAAATATAGAAGAATAGCCTCTGGACTTTAAATCTGTTGCTTAGCTACTGATCCACAATAGCTCCCAATTGACTTGAACTACAGAGTTCTAGAGAATTTGAAGATTTTAAAAAGATTATACCTCAACAGAAATAAAAAGTAGAAAATTCTATCAACAGATTGTTCTATACATAAACCACTTGATCACTCTCATCAAATAGATTCATATATTAGCATATTGATTTTTTAAATGTTCATGTCATTATAAATACATTGCTAGGTGATATTGTATTGTAAATATATATTAGAAAACATCTCCATAGCTCATCTCAATTTTTTTCAAGTATATTTATAAGGAAAGTTATAATAACCTTCACATTTACTTATCGTTGTAATAACAAAAGCCATGGGAATTGTCAGATGATATATATTGTCCTGTTCCCCGCTGTACCATTTTTAAAAAGTAAAGTGGAATTAATACTTTTTTCATTTTTCAAAAGGAAGTATATTTTAATTTACAATATATAACATCAGATAAAATTTGGTTTGGGTTAGAACAGTCTGATCAAAAAATTATTTTGATTTCTATTATTCCCCCTGCCCCCTAAAATAAAGATGGGTTTAATAAACTCATGTATGTTTGCTTTATTTATTTTTTATTTTTATTTCACTGACCACATCTTAAAAATAAAGTCTCTACCCTTCCCATCTTGTTTAATGATAAGTAAAAGCTGGTTATAGAGAAGACAGCAGATTGTTCCCATCTGCAAGTGTACATCTCACTTACACAGATGATATTTTGATCTCTACTATGACATGTTTGACTTACTTTAATTACCCTATATTCTCTTTCACCACATGGAAATACACACACCTCCTTGGTGATGGTATGGAAAAGAGCCTTTTAAGACACAGGATGTTGGATTCCTCAGCTCCAAGGCCAAGTTACACTGAGTACCAGAGGAGAGAGCTATGCTTCTCTGAGACCAGGATCAGAAATAGCAGCCCCAGAACATTCAAGATTACTTGAATATCCAACTTTGCTGAACTGACTATAGTCAGTGACTGAAGAATTCATCAGTACCCAGAATCACTCTGGTGCTTGAGGACTCCAAGAACTATTTTTGTATCTAAGCTACAATAATTTGTTTAGACCCTCAATGGCCTCTCTAATACTATCTCTAGGGTCACAATGTGTTTACTTTATTTGCAAGTGTGTTTCACAATTGCACCTTAAAGCCCCATTTCTAGATCATTCCCTCCTTGAAAAGAACCTACACTCTGTTCAAGCTCCTCCTCAGTTGCTCTCATCTTAAAGCAGTGTTCACAAACATAATTTCTCCTTCTTTATACATGTTCATTTCTCATTAGGTCTTGATGAAATCTCTACATTTCATGAATTTGAAGACTTTTAGTCATGTGTTTCTCCTAACTTAGCCTGATGACTTCCAGTGTTCTATAATATATCCTCCACCCCTCATTTTTCCTAGATCGAATGATGCCCTGTCAACATACCCCATAAGAATAAACAACTACAAAAAGACTAGAAATAAGACACTGGTGTTATACCCATACACAGTCAAAGCAATTATAAAGAAATAAAATCTGTTGTAAATACCTTGTACTTTAGGGACAGGAGTTTAAGATTAAATGGGGTACTGATTTGTGACATTTCTATGATTTTTATTTATCTACAATAAGTTGTGCTCATCTCTTTTTAAAGTATCTATGTTATTTCACTTAATGAAATAACATAAGTAAAATAACGTTGATGCTATGTTCTATGAGGGTGTTGCCAAAGGAGATTAACATATGAGTCAGTGGGCTAGGAAAGACTCACCCTTAATCTGGGTGGGCACCATCTAATCAACTCCAGCTTAGCTCGAAAATAAAGCAGGCAGAAAAATGAAAAGAGACAAGGTGGGCCTAGCCTCCCAGGCTACATCTTTCACCCGTGCTGGATGCTTTTTGCCCTCCGACAATAAACTCCAAGTTCTTCAGTTTTGGAACTCCAACTGACTCTCTCCTCAGCCTGTAGATGGACTGTTGTGGTACCTTGTGATCATGTGAGTTAATACTTAATAAATGCATATATATACATACATATATATGTATATATATATGTTTTCCATTAGTTCTGTCCTAATACAATGGGTTAGGTAAAATTATGTCTTAACTTAGCTGAAAAGCAATTATGATATAATGTAGACAGACATCTCTCTTTCTAAGTCACATAATCTTAATGTTGTAGTAAAATGATACACTTGAATTTTAAGAATATACTGAAATAAATGACAGTTTAATTAGTAAAATGACATCTACTTTTTGATAAGTTTAGCAAAACACAATGCAAATTAACACACTATTAAATTGTAATATTCTCAGAATTCTAATAATTCAGAAATGATATATTTACAAAATTAAATTTATGCAATCATTGCATATATTTATATTTTTATTTTTTAAATTTCTCATAATTGGATGCAAATATATCTTATTCATATACTTTTATACATTTATTTTAAAATATAAATATGTGAAATAAATGAGATAGTCAAAGCAGCTTGCCAAGTTTATAATAGCACATGTAGGCAGCTAATAGCACATTAAAATATGCCATTAACTTGATATTTCATCAATCAAAGATTAAAATAGGCAAAAGGAAAATAAAACATGTATGTGCCACATTTTAAAATAAACAAGCACATTTACTTTCATTAGCAATTAGAGAAATATTTTCATTCTATATCTATCCTGTACTGTTTATGACTGGAGTTGGCAGGGCTTCAGACAATATGGAGACACTCTTCTTTTTTGTTTAATTAGTTTTGGTTCTGAAGAATTGTCACTTCTAAAACTCTCTCTATTAATATATCTATTCAACCTTGTGATCTGTTTGTCTGTGTTCCAGGGCTTACTTGCTGTCAAATACACTATAACTCCTAAGGATGAAATGGTCTAAAGACAAATAGTTTATTTGTATAGAACTGAGAGTACTGCTGTCATCACCTAAAAATTCTTGTAAAATAAAAACACAATATAATTTACAACTCATACTTTAAGAGCAAATTAAGTCATCAAAAATCTGTACCTTAGATAGCTTATATGTAAATATAATTTTATAATATAATATGGTTTTATTTTCAAAAAAATGGCAGACTTAGAGTATTTCCAATTGTGGTAGAAAATAAAGAAATGATAAAACAACACTTAGTGTGTTTAAATATCTTGGTACATAAAGTCATTAATGTCTTATTTCTTTTTTTTTTTTCAAAAACTACCAATTTATTTTAGAGAATATCCTAATACTACTAGAATGTAAAAATTTTTGAGAAACAGTGTTACAGCAGCTTAAGCCAATGACTATACTATGAATACCTAAATAACATATTTGTCTCACTAGAATGGGAAAAAAAGGAAAACAACTGAAATTAATTAAGTTATATGTAATAGGGGGTCATATCACCTAATATGCATCAGTGTGGATATTATGCTTGAATGATTATTTTAAAAGTATCAAAATGGATATATAGACCGATGGAACAGAACAGGGGCTTCAGAAATAACACCACACATCTACAGCCATCTGATCTTTGACAAATCTGACCAAAACAAGCAATGGGGAAAGGATTCCCTAGTTAATAAACGGTGTTGGGAAAACTTCCTTGCCATTTGCAGAAAACTGAAACTTGACCCCTTCTTAATACCTTATACAAAAATTAGCTCAAGATGGATTAAAGACTTAACATAAGACCTAAAACCATAAAAATTCTAGAAGAAAACCTCAGTAATACCATTTAAGACATACACATGGGCAAAGACTTCATGACTAAAACACCAAAAGCAATGGCAACAAATGCCAAAATAGACAAATGTGATCTAATTACACTAAAGAGCTTCTGCACAACAAAAGAAAGTATCCTCAGAGTGAATAGGCAACCTACGCAATGGGGAACTTTTTTGCAACCCATTCATCTGACAAAGGGCTAATATTCAGAATCTCCAAAGAACTTTAACAAATTTACAAGAAAAAAAACAAACAATTCCATCAAAAAGTGGGTGAAGGATATGAACAGATATTTCTCAAAGGAAGATATTTAGGTGGACAACAAATATATGAAAAATGGCTCATCATCATTGGTCATTAGATAAGTGCAAATCAAAACCACAATGAGATACCATCTCATGCCAGTTAGAATGTTGTTCATTAAAAAGTCAGAAAATAACAGATGCTGGAGAAGGTGTTGCAAAATAGAAACGCTTTTCCACTGTTAGTAAGAGTGTAAATTAGTTCAACCATTGTGGAAGACAGTTTAGCGATTCCTCAAGGATCTAGCATTAGAAATACCACTTGACCCAGCAATCCCATTACTGGGTATATATCCAAAGGATTATAAATTATTCTACTATAAAGGTACATGCACACATATGTTTATTGCAGCACTATTCACAATAGCAAAGACTTGAGAGCAACCCAAATGCTCATCAATGATAGACTAGATAAAGAAAATGCAGCCCATATACACCATGGAATACTATGCAGCCACAAAAGAGGATGAGTTCATGTCCTTTGCATGGTCATGGATGAAGCTGGAAACCATCATTCTCAGCAAACTAACATAAGAACAGCAAACCAAACACCTCATATTCTCACTCATAAGTGGGAGTCAAACAATGAGAACCCATGGACACAGGAGGAGGAACATTACATACCAGGGCCTGTTGGGGAGTGGGGGACTAGGGTAGGGATAGCATTAGGAGAAATACCTACTGTAAATGACAGGTCGATGGGTGCAGCAAACCACCATGGAACATGTATACCTATGCAACAAATCTGCACATTCTGTGCATATATCCCAGAACTTAAACCATAATAATAATAATAAAATATCCGAACAGTTTGGTAGATAACTTTGGCTCTGAGCAAGCTGTGTGTCCGTCTTTCCCCAGACACCTGTCTCTAATATTCCCCCATTGGATCCAGCAAAAGGTGGGTTAATGACTGGTACAGAATGTGGCTCCTAGAAGCAGGGCTCCCAGTGAAAGGTCAGTATCATTCTGTTTGACATTTGGCCATACCACTTGATAGATATTGTCAATCTTTAATTCAAGCAATGTAAAATCTGTCACAATGTAACTCTGTATAATTAGTATGATAAATCCTTCTTTTGTTCTGAATGAAGTTTACTTCATCTCACAACAATATCCCTAGATCCAAGTCTCATCCAAATCGTTACCAATCAACTTGGAGAAGAATGATATACAACAATGAATAGGAGAGATATTATAGGAGAGAATCTATATGAAAAACTCCTGTTGAAAGCTTTTTATTTGTAGTACATGGAGTATTATGCACCCCTTAACTCTATTCCCTTGGAACAGGGATCCCCTCCAGCTCAGCAGAAGGTGAGCTGCAGGTGAGCAAGCATTACTGCCTGAGGTCTGACAAGGCATCTAGGTGGCATGCTCCTTATGAGAATCATGAGAATCTACTGTCTGATGTCTGAGGTGGAGCAATTGAATCCCAAAACCATCCTCTCCATACCAGCACCTCCCCTTCTGTGGAAAAGTTATCTTCCACAAAACGAGTTCCTGGTACCAAAAAGATTGGAGAGTGCTGCCTTAGAGCCACATCTTAAATGAGTGTAGTATAATATCAAACCAGGAACATGACATTGTTTTAATTAGTTTCTACATATTAATGGCTAATATAAAAATATGATGTTGTTGTTTTTGACCTTGGATCTTGTGACCTTATAAACTCGCTTTTATTTCTAGGTGTTTTATTCCAGAGTCCTTGGGATATTCTACATCTATCTATGTCACTTTAAAGTTGGGACAGTTTCATTTGTTTCTTTCTAATTTGTACATGTTTTTTTCTTGTCTTATTATGCTGGGTAAGAATTCCTCTACTGTTAAATAAAGTGGTAAAAGTGGACACCCTTGCTTTGTTCACTATTTTAGAAGAAAATAATTCAGTCTTTCACCAATTAATATGATGTTAAAGTGAGCTGTCAGATGAATGAGCATAAGTGAGCTCTAAGTATTGTTTTTTCCTTTTCTTTTCTTTTGGGATGGAGCCTTGCACTGTCACCTGGCTGGAAGTGCAATGGCCAATCTTGACTCACTGCAACCTCTGCCTCCTGGGTTCATGTGATTCTCCTACCTCAAGCTCCCCAGTAGCTGGGATTACAGGTGCATACCACCACACTTGGCTTTTTTGTATTTTAAGTTGAGATGGGGTTTCATTGTGTTGGTCAGACTGGTTTCAAACTTTTGACCTTGTGATCCACTGCCTTGGCCTCCCAAAGTGCTGGGATTACAGGCATGAGCCACCACACCTGACCCACAAGCTCTTAAGTTTTTATATATATATATATATTATTTGTCAAATTGAAGAAGTTTTACTGTGCTTCTAGTTTACTGAGAAGTTTTATCAATGTTTTTTTCTGCAACAATTGATATGATCTTGTGCCCCAGAACTTAAAGTATAATTAAAAAAAAAAAAGAAAGAAAAAGTGGTTCATATACATTATGGAATATTATGCACCAAAAAGAAGAAAATCATGTCCTTGTGGTAACATGGATGCTGCTGGAGGCTATTACCCTGAGTGAATTAATTAAGAAACAGAAAAGCAAATATCACATGTTCTCACTTATAAATGGGAGGTGAACACTGGGTGCACATGGACATAAAGATGGGAACATTTGGCTGGGTATGGTGGCTCACGCCTATAATACTAGTATTTTGAGAGGCCAAGGCAGGAGGATCACTTGAGTTTCGGAGTTTGAGATCAACCTGGCCAACTGGTGAAATCCTGTTTCTACTACAAATGCAAAAAAAAATTAAAAAATGTGCAGATTGTGCAGGTGCAGGATTTTTACATATGCATACATATGCCATGGTAGTTTGTTGCATCCATCATCCATCCCTCAGTCATCTACATTAGGATTTCTCCTAATGATATCCCTCCCCAATCGCCCCTGCTCCTATCACTTCCCTAAACCCCTCACTCCCCAACAGGTCCCAGTGTATGATGTTCCCTCCCTGTATCCATGTATTCTCATTGTTCAACACCCACTTATGAGTGAGAACACTTATGTGTGTCTGGCTTTTTGTTCTTGTGTCAGTTTGCTGAGAATGTTTTATCTAATCCGCTGTCGAAGGGCACCTAAGTTGATGCCATGTCTTTGTTATTGTGATAGTGCTATGGTGAACCCACAATTGCATGTGTCTTTTTTGTAGAATGGTTAATTTTCTTTGTGTATACATCCAGTAATGGGATTGCTGGGTCACATGGCAGTTCTGTTTTAAATTCTTTGCAAAATCTTCAAACTGCTTTCAACAGTGACTGAAATAATTTGCATTCCCTCCAACGATGTGTATGCGCCCTTTTCTCTGCAACCTTGTCAGAACCTGTTATTTTTGCCTTTTTAATAACAGCCATTCTGACTGATGTAAAGTGGTCTCTAATAGGGATTTTGATTTGCATTTTTCTTACGGTCAGTATACACGAATTTTCTTCTGCCTCTGCCACCCCTGAGACAGCAAGACCAACCACTCCTCTTCCTCTTCCTCTTACTGCAAAGATAATGAGGTTGAAGACCCTGATGATGATCTACTTCTACTCGATGAAGAGCAAGCATATTTTTTCTTATGATTTTCTTAACAACATTTTATTTTCTCCAGCTTATTTTATTGTAAGAATATGGTATAGAAGTACATATAGCACACAAAATGTGTGTTAGTTGACTGTTCCTGTTACTGGTAAGGTTTACCATCAACAGTAAACTATAAGTAGTTAAGTTTTGGGGCAGTCAAAAGTTATACTTGGATTTTTGACTGCATTAGTAGTATGTGCTCACAACCTCTATATTGTTCAAGAATCATCTGTATTTCATT
Source organism: Saimiri boliviensis (assembly GCF_048565385.1). Taxonomy (NCBI): domain Eukaryota; kingdom Metazoa; phylum Chordata; class Mammalia; order Primates; family Cebidae; genus Saimiri; species Saimiri boliviensis. The sequence goes on along the minus strand of NC_133453.1, from coordinate 54,795,136 downwards.
TTATGAGTTCTCTGAAATTATTTACATGATTAGGTTTATTTATTTGAGCTGGTAGAAATCTGAGAGTCAAAATTATGTCCCATATTTAATGAAGTGTGCAAGATCTATGGCATGCATCTTGGAGATAACTTTATCCCTACTTTATCTTTTTCTCATCTTCATTTTATGATTTTATAATAATTTTTAATACTTGTATGAGAGTTCTCCAAGGGAACAGAACCAATATCTATGTTTGTCTGTCTGCCCATCTATCTGTATATCTATATCTAATCCATATCATCTATCAATCTATATATCTATTTATCTATCTATCTATCTAATCTATCATTTATTTATTTTAAGGAATTGGCTTATTTAATTGTGGAGGTTTTTAAGTCCAAAATCTTCAGGGTAGGCTGATTGTCTGGAGACCCAGAGAAGCATTGGTGTTGTAGTTGGAATCTGAATGCTGTCTGCTGGCAGAATTTCTTCTTTGGGAGAAGTCAGTCTTTTCTTTTTTTAAAGGATAGCTTTTAGGTTCATACACATGCAGGTTAGTTAAAAAGGTAAACTCGTGCCATGGGGCTTTGTTATACAGATTATTTCATCGCCCAGGTACTAAGCCTAGCACCCCATTGTTATTTTTTCTGATCCTCTTCCTCCTTCCTCCTTCTACCCTCAACTATGCCCAAGTGTCTGTTGTTCCCATCTTTGTGTCCATGTGTTCTCACTGTTTAGCTCCCAATTATAAGGGAGCACATGCAGTATTTGTTTTTTGTGGGTTTTTTTTTCCTTTTTTTGTTTTGCTTCTATGTTAGCATTCTAAGGATAATGGCCTTCATCTCTATCTATGTTCCCGAAAAGGACATGATCTCATTTTCATAGCTGCATAGTATTCCCAGTATATATCTCTTTTTATGGTTGCATAGTATTCCTGGTGTATATGTAATACATTTTCTTTAGTCAGACTACCACTAATGAACATTTAGGTTGAATCTATTCTTTGCTATTGTGAATAATGCTGCAATGGACATACATATGCATGTGTTTTTATGATAGAATGATTTATATTCCTTGGAGTGTAGGTCCATAATTGGATTGCTGGGTCAAATAGTATTGTTGTGTTTAGCTCTTTGAGAAATTGCCACATGACTTTCCACAACAGTTGAACTAATTTACACTCCCATCAACAGTATATAAGCATTCTTTTTTCTCTACAACCTTGCTAGCGTCTGTTATTTTTGACTTTCTAGTAATAGCCATTGTGACTGGTGTGAGATGGTATCTCATTGTGGTTTTCAGTTGTATTTCTCTAATGATCAGTGAAGGTAAGTTATTTTTCATATGCTTGGTAACCACATATATGTCTTCTTTTGAAAAGTTTCTATTCATGTTTTTTATGTTTTTTTGCCCACTTTTTAATAAGATTGTGTTTTAAAAAATGTTTCTTTTTTATTTTATTTTGTTTTGAGATGGAGTCTTGCTCTGTTACCCAGGCTGAATTGCAGCAGTGCAATCTTAACTTACTGAAAATTCTGCCTCCCGGGTTCAGGTGATTCTCCTGCCTCTGCCACATGAGTAGCTGAGATTACAGACGTCTGCCACCATGCCTAGCTAATTTTCGTATTTTTAGTAGAGAAGGATTTTCACCATGTTGGCCAGTCTGGTCTTGAACTCCTGACCTCATGATCCACCCTCCTCAGGCTCCCAAAGTGCTGTGACCACCATGCCTGATCTTATGTTTCTTATAGATGCTGGATATTAGACCATCGTCATATGCATAGTTTGCAAATGCTTTCTTACATTTCATGGCTAATTCCTAATGGCCTAATTAATGTAGCCACATGTTATCAAGCTGTATAGAAGTTTAAAATGCTCGTACTTAATAGAAAATTTTTAATTAAAGCATTGCAGTTTTCAATTCTGGCTTTTAATTCATGGACAATTTGATGTTACTGAGACGAAGGATAATTGTTATAGAAGGGAGATGAAGCTCAACATATTAAAATTTCCAGTGGAAAAGACTCTATTTTTTTAATTAGTGAACATATTCTGTCAATGTAATCTTTTATTATAATTAAGCAGACCAATATTTGTCACATATATAAATGTGATGATTCCGATACAGAGCCACCTGAGGAGAAAAGGTACTCACATTAATTTTCAGGCTGATTAAAGAAATATAAGAAGTGGCATTAATTAATTCAAAAATATTGATTGAGTGCTTACTATATGCCAAGCTTTTTGATAGTTAAACGGTACCATTAGAAAATAATTTGTTCGAGTCAATATGCTAACTGTTCCATATGTACTATTAGTTTATAATAACGTGTACAAGTGCAAGATCAATGGAGTATGGAGTTTGTAGAGACTTGAGGTTTGTAGTTTCTTGGAGGGTTCAGAAGAGTCCTAAACCCTCCTTGAGCTATTAATAATATTGAAGAAAACTTAATATCTAAATAAACTATTATTGGGTTATATGTATATATAGAGAGAACAAGAATGAAAATAAGAGTGAGAAACACAGATAGAGACGTGGGGATGGAGAGAGATGTGTTACAAATAATTGGCTTGTGCAACTGTGGAGCCTGGTTAAGCAACTCTGAAGTTCACAGAGCAGGTAGTCAGGATGAGAAGATCAGGAGCAGGTTGTAACCCCATGGGTAAAAACGCTACAAAGTCTCTGAATACAGGACAATCAAATCCTCTTTAAAGGGGCCCATCCAAGATAATCTTTCTAAGATTAATTTAAAGTCAATATGCTGTTTCAAATGTACTATTTCCAAATGTACTATTCTTTAATCACATCTATTAAATTATTTCAAAGTAGCACCTAGATTACTGTTTGTCTGAATTACCTGGGACTATATGCTAACTGTTCCAAATGTACTATTTCCAAATGTACTATTCTTTAATCACATCTGTAAAATCCTTTCACAGCAGCACTTAAATTACTGTTTGAATTACCTGGGACTATAGTGGAGCTCAACTATGTTGACATGCCACAAAGCTATGACACTAACAAAGGCTTCTCTTTTAAGAATGTAAGATAGGTTTGGAAAATGCAGTTATTCTAAACTAAGATGGACACCTGAGAAAATGTGTTATTTATTTTAATGGTTTATCTGGTAATTTTAAAAATTAATGTTTATGGACAACTTATTGCATGCTGGGAAATTTCCAAAGAATTTTACATATATCATTCAATGCAATACAACTTTTTGAACTAGATGTTATTACCACAATTTTGGAAAGTTGTGATTTGGAGCAATTAAATATATTTCTTATTTTGAAATAGCATAGCCATGCTTCTTAATCAGTGTCCTATGTAGTGACATATGAAGTAAATACGAGTGAGAAGAGAAAAAGATATCAGTTAACAGGTGTAAGGTGACTTAGGTCTCAAATCACGTTTAGATGGTGACACAAACAGAATTAAATAGTACAAATACAAGCAAATTACATTTAAGTAAATACAAAGAATACATGAGAGTAATTAAAAGCCTCTTCAAAATCAAGAAATTGGGAAACTATGAAGGCTATATGAGTATTGATACAGAAATGATATGGGTTGCAGTTAGTTGAAGCTTAAATCTTTCTACAAAGTAAATTAAGAAATATAACACGGAATGCTGGTGATTGTTTACAACTTAAAGACAGGAGTGACATACACTGGCAAGTAAACAAAGGAACTAAGATAGGTGATTAGGAAGATAAAGTACATAGTAAAATAAATGAGTAATGATTAATCATATTAAATGAACTTGAGAGTTTAAGAATTTTCTTTGAATTGAGTTAGCAGAAGAACAGTAATAATATGTAAGAGAAGAAGCTCAGTAAAATAGATTAGAATGGTAGTTATGGAAATAAATAAGGTGCTAGGAATGAGAATATTAGATAAATTAATTATTCATGTGAGGATGCTTGTTGTAAGAACAGAGATATGATTGTGTTACATCCAGAGGACTGCTTGGTCAAGTGAATGCTTTGTCTATTGTGTCATTTAAGGAAGGTAGAAGAAAACATTTAAAAAAAAATGTGCGAGAGAGATGCATGTGAGAAAGAACACATAGTGTTAAATACATTAACTGATTATTTCTCTAAACACTAGTCAGATGTCAGACTCATAGCAAGGTCTTAAATATTTATTGAATCAGATATCATAGATTTAATCTGGCACATGTAAATTTCAAGATAAATTAAGAATCAAGATCTTCTTAAGAAAATGATTTTGGGATATAAAACGATTTAAAGAAAAGTAATTTGAAGCAAGTCCAAGAATAATAATTTAAAAAAACATATTTCCAAACAGTGCTACAAGTGTTTAAAGTTGAGAAAAGGTCACAATTTATTTTATATTAGATTGGTGCAAAAGTAATCCTGTTTTTGTCATTACTTTTTTTTTCTTTTTTTTTTTTTTTTTTTTTTTTTTTTTTTTGAGACGGAGTTTCGCTCTTGTTACCCAGGCTGGAGTGCAATGGCGCGATCTCGGCTCACCGCAACCTCCGCCTCCTGGGTTCAGGCAATTCTCCTGCCTCAGCCTCCTAAGTAGCTGGGATTACAGGCACGCGCCACCACGCCCAGCTAGTTTTTTGTATTTTTAGTAGAGACGGGGTTTCACTATGTTGACCAGGATGGTCTCGATCTCTCGACCTCGTGATCCACCCGCCTCGGCCTCCCATGTCATTACTTTTAATAGCAAAACTGCAATTACTTTTGCACCAACCTAATAAACGCAAAGAAAATAAACAAAATGAATTTCTCAAATTTCCATTTAACCTGATTCCTCTTGTTTCCAAGTGTTTGGGCCATTGGAGTTTGCATACAACACAGAAATGGTGGGCTTATGCTGATAAAAGTCTTATTGAGTGATATTTTTTCCTTCATCAATTACTAAGTTGCAGCTTTGAGGATATTATTACAGCCTTTTAATTATTCCAGCTGCTTGCAGTTCAGACTCCAATCCCCAATAATAAGAAAAAAGATTGCAAAATACATTTGTATTTCACAAATCATCCCAGATAATTAAATGTCTATAGCCCAAATTTGCACTAAGAAAATGTCATTCACATGGAAATATAGATAGTTCACAACATAAAAGTCTCAAAAATTCATTTTCCAGAGGCAAATTATTTTTAGTCCCAAAAATAACTTTTTAATTTACTTACTTTTTTCTCTTTTTTTTTTTTTTTTTTTTGTATTCAGTGACACTTCTCTTCATTTAGTGACAGATTATTCACCAGACAGCTGTATTTTTTATTCAAGTGACTTTAACGTGAAATTATCCTACATTAATGGGCATCACTGAACATGAACTGGATCAAAGACAAAGCTGGAAAAAATAATACATTAAATAAGATGTTAACTATGAAGCTGTAATATAATAAGTTTATCTGAAGTTGTGGGACTTTAACTGAGATTAAAAAATAGAAAAATTCAGTGATGCTAGTATTTTGTGAATCAGTAATCTCTGCCGTAAATTACAATATTTACTTGTGGTTTATTTTTGAAAAACAAAATCATTTTAAAAAATTACATTTAAAAAGTAATCAGCATTATTGATTTCCATGAAAGAATGCCAACTCCTATGTATTAGATTACATACATTATTTAAATAATAGAATGCTAATTAATGCCTCTTCCTTTAATATGATATAGTCACTGGAGTGCTAATATTATGGTCTAATTTTTAGATCTTTCATCCTGAGACACAATTGTGAATCATATCACAGACTATGCATGTCAATGGCAATTTTTAAAGTAATAAAAACAGTAGAGATATGAATGTGTTTATAATTATCAAGGTAATTTTGTATAATATAGCAAATACCTCTACAATATAGATGAATATTTTAGTTGTAGGCCAAAATAGGATATGTTTAGGAAGTGAATATCTGGTGATTCCTTACCAATTAAATGATGTAGCATTTCATTTACACACATACGATTAACTACACCTCTGAACTGCTTTTATTTTACTGGAACTGAGGTCTACTGATACGACAGAAATCATACTCTTGGCTTTTTTTATGTTGTTAATGCTCATCTATAGTTAGTTTCCTATTCTTCCATTCTTCTATGAAGATAATTTTTTCTATGCTATTGAAGATGCCTGTATGAAAACCTGACACATAATGTGAATACTACGTGAGACAAAGTCTTGCTTTTCTATATTTTTTTATTACCAGAGTGAAATTTGAGAATAGAATTTGATACAATCAATGACTGTCTCAGTGTAACCGGCTACTTGGTAATTAAATCTTGTATTAGAGTAAACTTTTAGAGGCATCAGTCATGTGCCAATGTTATAAAAAGGACTGACAGCCATCCAGTGCAGTCCTAACTGCATATTACTGTGGAGTTAATCTCACTTATTCCCTGATAATATTCTCTTTTCTGGTTGCAGCTTATTTCTAATTTCTCATTAACCTCCCTATATTACTCCAGTGTACTGTAGAAAAATCCTGTATCCCAGGCTACATTATATAATTTGATTGGAAATGAACCCATACCTGTCACACTTGGAAATAAATGACAATCCCAAACCACAAGCAACCAATGCAATTTAAAAAAGTCTACTCTATTATAAATATACTCTTTCTCAACCTCACAAGAGCAACACTCTGGTAAATCCCATTTTTCCTGCCTCAGCTTCATACAGTCATCACATGTGTGCTCATATAGTACTAGCAGTCTTACGCTAATATATTTTTTCATAAAATTTAGTTTTATATAATGGCAAGCTAAAATATTATGGGAAAATATCCTTTATGTGATATTTTTGTGAGAAATAATATATCACTTGATAATTATGGAGGCACTTATGTCATGAAAGTCACTTAGAAAATACAGGTAAAGGCATTATAGCCACAGTATAGTCATAATAACATCTTTTGAATAACATCCCTGAAAATAAATTTATGTTATTTCCTCACTTGCTGATTCACTCATAAATGTCATAATACTTTTATATCTTAATTGTTCATTAGCTAATACTTTTTTACTACAGGAAATACTAAGGAAGTACCAAAATGGGAGAGATAATAAAATATAAAGCAGTTAGTTTTACTATTAAAAGAAGAGTTAAAATTGATTTGTTAACATGAAGATTGATGTTTTCTAATTGAACTCAAATGTTCAATAACAGCAAATTTTTAATGTAAAATATTCTATATTTATAGAATACATTACCATGCAGAAATTAACAATAATGATATGTTTCACTTTTATTGACATAAAATATGAACAAAGTATCATTAAGTAAAAATTAAAACTATATGTTACAGAAAAATATATGTGTATATGTGTACTTATGTGCATTTTTTAAAAAACAGTAATTTCCCTTAGGTATTGGTTAAAGGACATTTCTTCTGTTACTTTTTTTCTATTTCCTGAATTTCGTATTTGAATATCATTTATATGCATAAGAGTATAATACAAATTAAATTAAACTGACTGAAATATTTTTGTCAGTCTGCTATGATGTATATTTGACCTCTGGCTATTATTACTTAGCAAGTTATATTACTTCTCAGTATACAAATGAAGTGACATTTTATGACAATATGTATCTAATATGCATAACTTATTTACAAATAAGTTTATAAACCATGATTTAACCACTGAAAAACTTGTTTTGATAGGCTAATGCATTTTTTAGGAACCAATAAGGCATTTCCTGTTTCACTTCAGTAGGAACAGAGAGACTGAGCAAACTTTAGTCTTGGATGGAAACACTGAAGAGAGAATGAAGCCGATATGGCTGCAGGATGAGTTCATATCCTTTGCAGGAACATGGATAAATCATTCTCAGCAAACTAACACAGGAACAGAAAACCAAATACAGCATGTTCTCACATTCATAAGTGGGAGTTTAACAATGAGAACACATGGACACAGGGAGGGGAACACCACACACACGGGCCTGTAGGGAAGTGGGGGGCTATAGGAGGGATAGCATTGGGAGAAATATCTGATGTAGATGACGGGTTGATGTCATGGTTGATGACCACCATGGCATGTGTATATCTATATAAAAAACCTGCAATTCTTCACATGTATCTTAGAACTTAAAGTATAATTTTAAAAAAAATCCACGATCAGCTCTTTCTTATATATCTCTATTTATATATTATTGGCATTTTACTTTTTTTTAATCATCACATTTCATGTATTTACATCTTTGTTAGGCAACTATCTCATTCTATGATCCATTTTTGTAACTACCATGTAGGTTCGTCACTTCATGACAAGGAATTAGTACAACGACAGGCCTTGCTGTGTGTCCATGAACAGAATAACAGCTGCAGTGGTCAGTCATTGGCAGACTTGAAACAATTGGCATGATTGGTCACTGACTATGATATCCATCTATTAGTCGCATAATAATTTTTTGGATGAAAGAGCTATACTTTATAGTTCATGCAACTACTCATATTTAGTACAGTGTAATACCTTAAATTTGAACTGTGTTGTTTGAACACAAGTATTATTTTACTAAACTATGGTAACTAAAATCTGTGAATATAAGAAACATACAAAACAAGAACAGCCTGTATTAAAAATCTGTAATTACATCAATTGTTTAGAAATTAGGTCATCAATTATTTTTCAGGAAGGAACATTTTATTATTGACATTATTCAGAATGTAAATACTTGCACTTTATTCACTTTATTAGGATTTTTTAAAGTAATTTAAAAAGTATTTACAGAAAATGCATTTCTTTATTGACTGCAGCCAGTGCAGGCTACTCTCACCTCCCTACCGACAGTAAGTCATTCAGGCAGGAAACAATATCATGACTGGGAGACCTTTGGAAACTAGAGCAATCACTCTCAACACAATGTACAGAAAGAAATGGCTGGACACTGAGCTTAAGAAGCAAGTTTGTAAATCCTATTAAAGATCCTCATAATAACTATGGAAAGGAGCACAAAAGAACTATTGGAGTTTTGGGAAACAATTAGATGCAATAGATGTCTCAGTGTGAACCTTGTATTTTTCACATAGCTAAATATTTCACAGAATACTCATGGGAAGCATATAAGAAACCTGCATTTTTACCTTCTACATATATAAAAATTAAAAAGCTTTAAAGCAGAAAAATCTGGAAAAATAATCTTAGTTCTTTATTTTATTTCCGTGTATTGAAAAGCAATCTCAACTAAATTAAGTTTTGCAACATAGTATATTGCTGTTATTGCTAAGATGTATCCAGAACTATTAACTATGCTTTCTCCAGCTAGAGTGAGCTCTGCTGTTAATATCTATTTTAATGAGAAATTTATTCATTATTTTCAAGTATCTCATTAAATCTGTAATTGGTACACTTACTATTGAATCAATTTTGCTCCAATGCCATGTCCATGTGTTTCCATTACTATATATTTAGTAAGTGTTTCCCCTCACTCTGGAAAAAAAATGCTCAATTTAAAATTTATACTTTTCAAATATTCTTCCTTTTATTTCCACGGAAAATTATTTCCTTGTACATTGGCTCTCCCTCTTCCCTCAATACTTTATTCTGTCTTTATACATAAGCTATGTGCTGTCTGTTTACTCTGAATCTCTGAAAAATGATCCATTTTTTCACTACACTTATGCCTATAAGATTTCCTGCCTTAAGTTTCAAATACAGAAAAAAAAAATCTAAATTGTCACTTTCTCTGTTTTATAATAGAATCCCTGAATATTTTGGAGAAAATAATCCAGATGATTGTAGTGACACTACACAAAATCCGTTTTCTCAAATCTCCTATAATGGCTAGACAATGTTCAAAAATCCCACTCGAGGATTTTACAATTTTCATGATAATCATTTAAAATAATTCATTTTTTGAAAAATTCCACAAACTTCCAACATTCCCAGTGGGTTTTAGCAAATGACCTTGTATTTTACTTCATAGAGAAAATACACCATCAAATGTTTCTAACACAGCTTCCAAGTACCGAATCTGAAAAAAGTTCTATCTGCACCTGTACACATAAACACACATACACACACATTATATATACTGTTTTTCTTTTCCTCATGTTATAAGAAAAATTCTATTACATTCTGAATACTAATCTTCTAACTATACAGTCAATTCCAGCCTCTATTTATTTCCCAAAGAAATTTAATATCAATTATCCTGTCTCATTTATATCTTCAACCATTTCCTCATATTAGCCTTTAAATATGGTCAAGTTTATTTTATAACAACGCATTTTGTTATCATTTTCCCCTTTATTTACTGCTTTACCTTTTTCTTTTCTTTTTGTCACTAATATCATGTACGAGTTGTCAATACACATTATCTGTTTGCCCATCTCCAATTACTCCTCAGAAATCGTCTGAGATGTGTCTGAATCAGCTAATCAGAACAACATAGCATCCAAACCTCTAAGAACTTCTCCAAACAAATACTTTGTTTGAAATTATGATGGCTATCTTTTCAAAAAGCACCAGTCGTCTTAAAATCTTTTTCCATGACAGGATATCATGACCATCTCTGAAGAAATAATTATATACAGAAATATATATATATATATATATATATATATATATATGCATATACATACACATATATATATTTCTACATATATATGTATGTGTGTGTATATATATGCATATATATGTATATATGAAGCTGAACAAACTAAAATAAATCAAAGAAAACACAGTAGTTACATTATAGTCAAATTCTTCAGAGTAAAATAACATAAAAATACATAAAAGTGTCCATAGTGAAAAGATAAAAGACTATGAACTATTTGCATTGGGAGCTGATTGTTTTTCATCTTTTCAAAAGAGACGATCAAAGCTAAAAGTCAATAGAATGACAAAGGTTGACATAATGAAAGAAACATGTAACAGAAAAACAGCTTTCAGTCTAGAATTTATATGAACAATTATTATATTTCAGTACAACAGTAATGATTAGGCTAAGAACCAAATCAAGAAGGCAATTCTATCCACAATAGCTACAAAAATATATATACCTCTACAAGGAAAACCATAAAACACTTGTCAATGACAGAAACAAATGGAAAAGCATCTATTGAATAATTAATATTGTTAACATGTATACTGCTCAAAGCAATCTTATATATTCAATGTAATTGTTATCAAATTATCAATGTCATATTTCACAGAATTAGAAAAGAAAGAGTCCTAAATTTCATATAGAACAAAATAGAGCCCAAATGAACAGTAATATTTTACAATGTTACATATATACTCAACAATATGTTATTCTCCTAAATCCTAAACCCAAATGATCTAGCTATAAAATATATAAAGTTGTAACAGTCTAAAGAAGAATTATACATATTCAAAATAATAGATTTAGATGGTGCATTAGTCAATATGAAAATAAAATTTTTCAAAAATCTATCAGGAAAAATAAAGAATAATAAAAAATATATGTTTGACCTGATATATATATATAGACTCATGCATCTCAAAGAAAGTGTATTCACATTTTTTAAATGAACTTACAACATTTACCAAAATATGTTGAGCTATAGAGAAATCGTCATCAATTTCAAGAAAACTGAAATCATGTATAGTGCAGTTTGCAAACAAAATGGAATTATGGTAATGATAAATAACAAGAAGAGAATCATCAATCTTGTGTTATTAGACAGTATTTCTAAGTGATGCAAAGTTGAAAGAATAAAACCATATGTATGAGTTAGATTGTATTATGAATGAAAAAATAAAAACATGTTGTATTAGTCCATTTTCTTTCTTTCTTTCTTTCTTTTTTTTTTTTTTTTGAAATGGAGTCTTGCTCTCTCACCAGGCTGGAGTGCAATGGTGCAAACTCAGCACACTGCAACCTCCACCTCAGGGGTTCAAGAGATTCTCCTGCCTCAGCCTCCTGAGTAGCTGGGACTACAGGTCTGTGCCACCATGCCCAGCTAATCTTTGTATTTTTAGTAGAGACAAGGTTTCACCATTTTGGCTAGGATGTTCTCGATCTCTTCACCTCATCATCCTTCCACCTCAGCCTCTCAAAGTGCTGAGTTTACAGGCATGAGCCACCCCACCGAGCCGTATTAGTCCATTTTCATGCACCTGATATAGACATACCTAAGATGGGGTAATTTAAAAAGAAAAGAAGTTTACTGGACTAACAGTTCCATATGGCTGGGAGGTCTCACAATCATGGAGGAAGGTGAAAGGCATATCTCACATGGTGGCAGACAAGTAAAGCTTGTGCAGAGTGACTCCCATTTTTAAAATCATCATATCTCATGAGATTTAATCACTATCAGGAGAACAGCGTGGGAAAACCCCACCCCCATGATTCAATTATTTCCCACCAGGTTCCTTTCACACCATGAAAGAATTATGGGAGCTAGAAGATGAGAACTGGGTGGAGGCATAGAGCCCAACCATATCACATGTTTATACAAGACTCACAAAGTATCAATATTATAAAGCATAATAACTAAATATGTGATTTAATTTTCTATCTAGTATCCTCTCATCTGTAGTTTTTTAGAGAAACTATTGAAAGATAAAAGAAAAATAAAAACAATGTAGAAAAGAACAGAATTTAATGAAATAAGAAATAAATGAAATAGAGAAATGCAGCAAAGTCAAATTTGTTTATTTGAAACAATTAAAAAACTTAAGAAACTTCTAACAAATTAATTAACAAAAACAAAAAACCCCACATATATTTATTGCCAGATAAGTAAATGACAGTGATGCAGAAAATAAAACAAGAAAACAGATGACAAGAATAACTTCATGCTTATGAAAGTAAAAAATTAAATGACTTTCTTAACAAATACAATACTAAAGTTCACAAAAGAGGAGAAAGTATAATTAGACATAAACTTTAAGACATGTATTATTTAAAAACGAATTAAATAAACACACACACACACACAAACATAAACACACATCAAAATGGATTACTAAAGGAAATGGAGACCAAAAAATCAATACAAAAACATCAACAGAGCTGTTTTAGTAAAATAAAAAATAAAATAAAATAAAATAAAAACTAGACACACTTTTAGCTAAACCATGAAAAGCCTTAAATAAGTAAAATCAGATATATAAAGGAAGGTATTACAACTTGATACCACAGAAAATTTAAAAAAATCGAGACTCTTACAAAGAACTATACACCAAGAAATGGAAACAGAAGAAATAAATAAATTCCTGGACCTGTACAATTTACCAAGATTGAGTCATGAAGAAATAAAACACCTAAACAGATCAGTAATGAGTAAAGATTGGAGCAGTAATAAATAGGTTAACCATCAAAGAAAATCCCAGGACCTGAAGGTTTCAATGTTGAATTCTAGAAAACATTTTAAAAATGAATACTAATTGTATTCAAATGATTGCAAAAAATTAAGGAGGAGGAGAAACATCCAAACTCATTCTACGAGGCTGACATTACTTTGATACCAAAACCAGATAAGAATGTAACAATAAAAAACTACAGGGAAATATGCCTGAATTAACACAAGTAAAAATCCTCAATAAAATACATACAAAACAAATTTCACAACATATATATATATATATATATATATATATATATATATGTGTGTGTGTGTGTGTGTGTGTGTGTGTGTGTGTGTGTGTATAAAATCATTCACCATGACCAAGTGAAATTTACCTCAGGCATTGAAGGACCGTTCAATATACACAAGCAAAGAAATGTGATACATTAGATTAGCAGAATCAAGGACAGCAACCATACGATCATTTCAATAGATGCTGAAAACCGTGATAACATAAGACATCATTTCATGATAAAAACTTCTAACATTTAGGACACAAAAGGATCATATCTCAACATACTAAAGGCCATATATAACATACCCATAGCTAACATTATACTGTAAGAGAAAAAGTTGGAAGCTTTCCCTCTGAGCTCTGAAACAAGCCAAGGATGCTCAATTTTACTACTTTCATTCAGTAGAGTACTGGGAATTCTAGTCAGAACTATTAGGTAAAAGAACAATGGGAACCCAAATTGAAAAGGAGAAATATCAAATAATCCTTGTTTGCATATGAATGATCTTAATTACAGAAAAAATCTAAAAACTTTACCAAACTATTGTAAGTACTAATACATGAATTTAGTAAAGCTGAAACATATAAAATCAGTAGTGTTTCTATACACCAGTACTGAACTATCTGAAAAAGCAATCAAGGAAGCAGTTCAATTTACAATAGCTACAGAAACAAAATACCTAGGAATAACCTTAACCAAGAAGAACTCTAGAATACAAACTGTAAAACATTGATAAGGAAATAGAAGAGGATATAAATAAAATGAAAGATATCTCCTGTTCATGGATTGGAAGAATTAATACTGTTAAAATATTTTCATTTTACACATTGACATTTACACACTGAAAGCAATTTACACATTCAATGGTAGTCTCTCTTAAAATACTATTGACATTCCTTACCAAAATAGAAAAAAAGAAATTCTAAGATCTGTATGGAAATTAAAAAAACAAAACAAAACAAAACAAAAACCCAGATGGCCAAAGCACTATTGAGCAAAAAGGACAATGCTTGGAGTTGTCACACTACTTGACTTTAAAACATAATATAAAACTGCAGTAACGAAAATGGCATGGAACTGGCATAAAAAACAGACAAATAGACCAATGAAACAGAAAAGAGAACTCAGAAATAAATCTATTCATTTGTAGTTAACTAATGTGACATGTTTACCAACAGAAAGTAACATACATAGACCTCAATAGTTTTGTAACTTCCACCAGGTGGAAGTGTTTTGATGCTGGGAGTATTTGGAGACCACCCATATAAAAAAAAGAAAAAATCAAGCTTATCAGTGAATAAAGTGCTAAGTAGAGAATAACTGAGGAACCTCAGCTGACAGTGAAGCCATCTAGGACATTCTCCTATACTGAATGATGCTGTATGAATGATCCCAGCTGAAAACAGCTAAACACTACCCAGACAACCCACAAAATTGTAAGACATAATAAATATTTTTAGAATATATGTAAGTTTCATAGTGACTTATAGCAATAGACAACTGATAGAATTAGTAACGGGGAAAAAAACAAAGTCACGAAGCAGTGCAAGCACACCAAAAGTGAGATGAATAAAATAAAGAAAAAAAGGTGGGGAAAAAAGTGTTGGCTGGCAGGAGAGTACATTTTTTCAATCACTTTGGAAAAGACTTTGGCAGATCAACTAAAGTTGTCCATATGGGTATCCTGTGACTCATCCATTCCACTCCTAGGTTTAGACCTGCCAAAAATGCATACATATGTTTTCCAAAATATATGTAGTAGACTATTCATACAAACACTTTTCATAATAAGAAAAAATGTAGGCCAGGTGTGGTGGCTCACGCCTGTAATCCCAGCATTTTGGGAGACTGAGGTGGGTGGATCCCTTGAGCCCAGGAGTTCAAGATCAGCCTGGGCAACATGGTAAAACCCCATCTCTACCAAAAATTAGCCAGGTGTGGTGGCGCGTGACTGTAGTCCCAGCTACTTAGGAAACTGAGGTGAGAGGATTGCTTGAGCCCTAGATACAGAGGTTGCAATGAGCCCAAATTCCACCACTTGGCTCCAGCCTTGGCATCAGAGTGAGACTCTGTTTCTAAAATAAAAAATAAAATAAAATAATGTGAAACCCTAATTTATATCAACAATATGAAGATAACTGTATTGTACTTACACAAGGCATCTGGAAATAAAAAAGAGTAATTGCTATGCTAAACAGAATGAATGAATCAATGTAATGTTAAGCCAGATATAAAAGAGTGTACTGTATGATACTATTCATCAAAAGTATAAATATAAAATTATGTATGCTATTCTAACTTAGAATAGCTGTTAACCATGGTATGGAATGGATAAGAAGTGGTACAAAGGGAGATTCTAGATTACAAACATTTTTATCATTGGTTCTTGTTACTTTCTGAAATTGTAGAGAATCTAACAAGAGTCTAGTTTTAATTGACTGTTTCATATTGACTAATGATGCTGACTATTCTTTTTGTGCCTACTTTCCATAAATCTCTTAAGGTCTGTTCAAAGCTTGTGCTCACTTCAAGTCAGTGAATTTTTAGGTTCCTTATTTATATGAGATTTTATTATATATTTTGGATATAAGTCCTTCATTAGATAAAATTCCTCAGCAGGCATTGTTTCTGGATCATTCTCTTAGTAGTTTTTTGTTTTTTTTTTTTCAAAAGGTTCTAAAATCATCCTGCTACCTATTTTCAAAAATACGGGTTTAGTAGAACAAAGCCATACTTATGTTACATATTATCAATGGCTATTTTTGTGACACAATGGCAGAGTTCAGTCATTGCAAAAAAGACAACAGAACTAAAATATTTACTAGCTGGCCTGCTAGTTTACAACTCCCTGCCAAAATATACAGTATATTGTTATTATTGTTGCTTTATACAATCAGTTATACTTTAGAACAATTAAAACTTTAAAATAATTAAAATATCCTTATTTCGTTTTGAAATGTTCGTCATTGCACTGTAAAAATATGAAAAAATGTACACATATGTGTACGTGTGTGTGTATCTCTCATTTGCCTAAAGAACTTTAACATTGCAAATTAGGTCTGCTGGTAATGAATTACTGTTTTTGTTTGTCTGAGAGTCATTCGTTATTCTCTCCTGTTGAGGATTATGTTTGCCATTATTGATATCTGGGTTGACAGATATATTTTCTTCCAGCCATATAAAAACATCCTTATTGTCCATTTTATTCTTGCTTGCATTGTTTCTGAGGAACAATATACTTTCATAGAGATCCCTATTCTTCTCTACATAATGTGTCATTTTTCTTTGGCTTCCCTTAAGAATTTCTTTCTATCTTTGGTTTCAGAAGTGTGAATATAATAATCCCAGGGGTGCACGTCTCTGTGTGTGTGTACATGTGAATATGTGCATCTGTACATACATGCACATACATACACACTTGGGTTTGGTGTGCACTCTGAATGATGTTCACAGAAAAGTATTTGAATTTGTGGAAAACCATCTGTTTCTGCCCATTCTGTTTTTAAATGTAAATATTTAATGCAGTATTTTTTTCTTAAATCTCTGTATTTTATTTTACATATTTTTATATGTGACATTTTTAATAAAATCAAGTTGTAAATGTTAAATGTTATTAAAGTTCCATTTTTTTCATTTTCTATTATTTCTAAAAATTTTTTATTGGCTAGATCATTCTGTGAGCATCCCGTCTGAAATAATTTTTTACTTCTGCTATCAAACACAGCATCAAGACATCAACATTATTTTTGTTATCATGAATAATAATCTCCAGTTCCTGGTCATCTGTGAAATGTTGACAAATAGTTTGAAACATTTTTTGTTTTATTCCCAATATTCATGTATGTTTCATGAAGGCAAGAATATGGCTATCTTGTCTGTTCTGTAGTCCTATCAGAAAAACAAACTCAATACAGAATTTCTGTATCGAGAAATATTTTTTTGAATGAGTAACTGTAATACTAACAATATTAATAATATTTGTATTGCTGGTCACATTAAATTTTTTGAGCTCTCATTTTATTTTCAGAAAAAGTAAACTGATTTGGTCTGATATTAAGTTTTACAGCAAACTATAGAACTTAGAAAATTTTCCAAATTTACCATTCAACTTTCATTATTTATTCACTCTTATTCAATTCTGAATGTTGTTTCTGAGGTTAATAATTATTATTTCCTGAATCCTGCATATTTTAAAAAATAAACTTTATATTCTTTAATAATTTGAAATAATCATAAATGGACTATTGCTTACTTCTAAATTTGTAACATATTGTTTTAAACATATTGAGCTAAATAACATCTAATTCAAAGGCAAACTTACCAAAAGCTCATCTTGTTCTGGAATAATCTAAAATACAGTTACAATAAAAAGAAGGGAAAAAATTATACGCTGGCCAATTATTTAGCTATGCCTTCAGAATACTTTTTAAATTGCCTATTAGTTTTTTATTCTATTAAAAACTATATATCCTTGAAGGACCTGTTCAAGGAGAACTACAAACCAAGGTCAAGGAAATAAGAGAGGTCACAAACAGATGGCAAAACATTCCATGCTCATGGTTAGAAAGAATCAATATCGTGAAAATGGCTATACTGCCCAAAGTAGTTTATAGATTCAATGATATCCCCATTAAGGTACAATTGACCTGCTTCACAGAACTGGAAAAAAACCACCTTAAACTTCATATGGAACCAAAAAAGAGCCCACATAGCCAAGACAATCCCAAGCAAAAAGAGCAAAGCTAGAGGCATCACACTACTTAACTCCAAACTACACTACAAGTCTACAGTAATCAAACCAGCATGGTACTGGTACCAAAACAGAGATATTGATGAATGGAACAGAAGAGAGCCCTTGGAAGCAACATCACACATCTATAACCATCTGATCTTTGAAAAACCTGATAAAAACACGCAATGGAAAAAGGATTCCCTGTTCAATAAATGATGTTGGGAAAACTGGCTAGCCATGTGCAGAAAGCTGAAACTGGATCCCTTCCTTACACCTTATACAAAAATTAACTGCAGATGGATTAAAGATTTAAACATAAGACCTAACACCGTAACAACCCTAGAATAAAACCTAGGCAAAATCATTTGGGACATAGACATAGGCAAGGACTTCATGACTAAAACACCAAAAGCAATGACTACAAAAGACAAAATGGGCAAATGAGACCTAATTAAACTTAAGAGCTTCTGCACAGCAAGAGAAAAATCACTGGAGTGACCTCGCAACCAACAAAATGGGAAAAAATTTTTGCAAGCTACCCATCTGACAAAGGGCTAATATCCAGAATCTACAAAGAACTTAAATAAACAAAAATAAAACAAACAACCCCATCAAAAAGTGGGCAAAGTATATGAACAGTCACTTTTCAAAAGAAGACATTTATGCAGCCAACAAACACATGATAAAATGCTCATCCTCACTTGTGATTAGAGAAATTCAAATCAAAACCACATTGAGATACCATCTCAAACCAGTTAAAATTGCCATCATTAAAAAATCTGGAGACAACAGATGCTGAAGAGTATGTCAGGAAATAGGAATGCTTTTACACTGTTGGTGGGACTGTAAATTAGTTTAACCATTGTGGAAGACAGTATGGCAATTCCTCAAGGGTCTAGAAATAGAAATACCATCGAACCCAGCAATCCCATTACTAGGTATACAACCAAAGGATTGTTAATCATTCTATTGTAAAGACACATGCACACATATGTTCAAGAGGCACTGTTTACAATAGCAAATACTTGGAACCAACCCAAATGCCCATCAATGATAGACTAAATAAAGAAAATGTGGCACATATACACCATGAAATACTATACAGTCATAAAGAAGGATGAGTTCATGTCCTTTGCAGGGACATGGATGAATCTGGAAACTGTCATTCTCAGCAAACTGACACAAGAACAGAAAACCAAATACCACATGTTCTCACTCATAAGTGGGTATTGAACAATGACAACACATGGACACATAGAGGGAAACATCACATACTGGGGTCTGTTTGTGGGTGGGGGACTAGAGGAGGCATAGCAGATTGGGGGGAGACTGGGAAGGAATAACATTAGGAGAAATACTTAATGTAGGTGACATCAGTGTGTTAACACTATGATATGGTAAATATGAACATTTCATTAATATCACATGTGTTAACACTAGATAATGTAATTATTATATTTTCTTAATATCATAGCATGTTATCACTAGATATTATAAATATTTTAGTGTGTTAACACTAGATTTTTAAATACTATGGGTATTTCATTAATATCATAGTGTGTTAACACTAGATATTATAAATATCATGGGTCCTTTTTATTTTTATTTTTATTTTTATTTTTATTTTTTTTTGTTTTTGTTTTTGTTTTTTTTTTTTTTGAGACGGAGTTTCGCTCTTGTTACCCAGGCTGGAGTGCAAATGGCGCCATCTCGGCTCACCGCAACCTCCGCCTCCTGGGTTCAGGCAATTCTCCTGCCTCAGCCTCCTGAGTAGCTGGGATTACAGGCACGTGCCATCATGCCCAGCTAATTTTTTGTATCTTTAGTAGAGACGGGGTTTCACCATGTTGACCAGGATGGTCTCGATCTCTTGACCTCGTGATCCACCCGCCTCGGCCTCCCAAAGTGCTGGGATTACAGGCTTGAGCCACCATGG
Source organism: Saimiri boliviensis (assembly GCF_048565385.1). Taxonomy (NCBI): domain Eukaryota; kingdom Metazoa; phylum Chordata; class Mammalia; order Primates; family Cebidae; genus Saimiri; species Saimiri boliviensis. Next base: position 54,774,955 of record NC_133453.1, on the reverse strand, counting down.
GTCCTTTTTAATGCCATAGTGTGCTAACCAGCCTAGGCAACAAAGCAAGACCTCCTCACTACCAAAACATTTTTCAGAATTTAATAAAATAAAATAAAGGTAACTGGGCAAGGTGATGTGTACTTGTAGTCTCAACTACGCAAGAGGTTGAGGTGGGCAGATCTCTTGAGGTCGGCAGTTTGAGGCCAGCTTAGGCAACATAGCAAGATTCTTCACTCTACAAAAAATTAAAAAAAAAAAAAGCCAGGTATAAAAATCAAAAACAACAACAAAAAAAGAAACTACATATCAAAAATTATTTTTCTTTCCTTATATAATTTAGGCTGAAATTAGAAACATATAAGTTTTTATCACAATATGTATACAATTTATGTTTTTAAAAAGCCGTTTTGCCCAAATAGCTGTTATAACAAAAGCATTATGTGTTTCTCATATATTTGCTTATCAATTAAATATAACTAAAGACATGTTTTATATATAATGAAACTTCATACACTCAACAATACCCAAGATACATACTATTTACATAAAAGATTATACAACAAGCCTTGAAAACCTAAATATTTAAAGAGTTTCAGTATGATTCATTAGGGTATTGAGCAACTTGTTCAGAATGTTTTTGAAAACAATTAGATTACTCTGTAAGCATTATAGTATTAATAAAATGCTGTCTTTAATGATGAATATGTTTAGCAAAAAATATTAACTTTAATTAAATAGCAGAATAACTCACCGTGTAGCTATTAGAGAAGCTCAATAATGACACTGAGTAATTTTTGTTACTCTATGATATACTTCAATAGACATAAGCTCTAAATATATTTCCATCCAATAATAGTTTATTTTAGCTTATTTTAATTCAAAACACAGAAAATTATTGTCTGATTTAATGCATTTACCAAGTATTCTGAGATATATGCACATACAACTACATATTTTAAGGAGCATAGGTGAGTGATGTTTATTATTGGCATCAAAATAACAAAATGGATCCTGGTAGTATAGCATTTAATTAAAAAACTTATTTAATGTTAACAGTAATAGAAATTTGGTATATTAAAATATAAGTAAATAAATTTTAACTTAAACTACAAATATTGCATATGGGGTATTAAGAGCAGATCTGTACTCTTACCCAAGGAACACTTGTGGTATGACCTTACATGTACTTAAGCGGAACACAATTCACACAAAATTATTTTACAAATGTTATTTATTGACTTTATTAATTCCTTTCAAATCATCCATTCACTTTTTATCTGAAACTATTTTTGTATTAATATAATTATTGCATTAAAACGAATTTAAATAAATTGCGTACATCTAATAGTCAGTCCTCTGACATAAACAGCTTTGCCAAGTAATCCTGCACCTTGACAACTCAAATAATAGAGGTAGAATTGCTCAGGTGTTAGCATTACTCATTAATGGCCTCATAAACCTTGTTTAAGTTAGGTTGGGTTGTATTTCAGTGTAAATATTTTATATTGTCTCATGAAATGCTCGCAAGAGATTATTGAAGGGGAAAGGAAAGTAGCCACTAATGGATATACATTACCAAGGAAGTTACCAATGTAAGTTACTAAAATAGAATCCCAGTGGAACCTCAGAAGTCCAATGTATAACATTCTTCTCAGAGCTATATCACCTGAATAGTAAGAGAGTTGGGATATTTTAAAATCATCTTCTGTCACTCAGACTAATCACTCTGTGTGCTAATTACAGTATGTTAAGCCTGGTTTTGTGGGACAATGTGAGATCTGAAAGCCTGAGGAAGTCCTCTACTAAGGAATGCAGGTAATGACAATTGGATGTCAGCACAGTGTTCATGGAAGTGCTAAAAGAAAAAGATAAGAAGAGTTGCCCAACCTTTGCTCTTTTGAATTTTATTATTTGGAAATTATTTTAAACATTAAAATATTCCAAGAATAATATAAAGAACAGCCATATACTGTTTCTTCAGATTCACATAATAGAAAATAAAAAGAGACTAAATTGTAACAAATGAGAAGAAAATAAAGATAGCATAGATTATATATTAGAGTTTAGATAATTTTTATAATGTATTAAGAATAGAGTTGGTTTAAAAATAAAACTCTGACATGATAATTATATTTTCTGAATTAGAACACATACACACTCATACATGAGAATCATGCAAATATTTCATCACTATCTCTATTGTATTTCACTCTCTTAATCTTATCCTGCTTTATGTCCTAAGGTTGAACTGGTCAGAGACCTAGAAAGAAAATGATTTTAGTAAGAGATCCATTTGATAAGGCTACCAAAGTTACAGCCCATCCATATGCTATCCAATTGTAGTACAGCTAAACAAAGTTTAGAGGCAAGGACTGATAGGATAAAGCCAATTCCAAGTACCTTAACAAGTTTCAACAGTTTGAGAATATTTATGGAAACATTAAATACCTGTCATACAACAATGAAATTTTAAAATGTCTGAAATCTAATAAGATTTACCAGACATAAAAATGACAGGGACATGGTAGGGACACGGTGTAGGGAGTGGGGGAAATATATATACACTCACAAATACATACACACAAGTAAAATATCTAGGGATGAAAAACTACATTGTCTAAAATGATAATGCATGGCATGGACAAAAAGCAATGGCAATATATGGAAAGCAGTTAAAAATGTGATATTCATCCAAACATATTAACAAGTGCTTTTAATATGAAGGGTCTAAATACACCAGTTAAGAGAGAGACTGTCAGTGGGAACAAAAAACACAAGACCAAACTATATGTTGTTTATATGAAACTTTAAATATAATGTCACAGATTAAAGTAAAGGATTAGAGAAGATTATATCATACTAACATAAATCCAAAGAAAGTTGGAATAGCTATGTTAATCACAAACAAAGCAGACTTCAGAGTGAAGACAATTATCCAGGAATAACATTATATAATAATAAATGAGTAAATTATCCAGAAAGACATAAAAATTGTTAACATGAAGTGATTAACAATGGAACATCAAAATATATGATGCAATAACTAATAGAGTTGCAAGGAGAAATAGGAATATCCACTATTATAGCTGGAGATTCCAGCACTCAGCTATCATTAATTGACAGACTCAACAGGCAGAAAATCAGTAAAAACATAACTGAGTTGAATAGAAACAAGAGTTGGCTGGGCAGGGTGGCTCATGCCTGTAATTGTAGCACTTTGGGAGACTGAGGCAGGCGGATTACCTGAGGTCAGGAGTTTCAGATCAACCTGGCCAACATGGTGACACCCACCTCTACTAGAAATACAAAAATTAGCTGGGTGTCGTAGTGGGTACCTGTAAATCCCAGCTACTCTGAGGCTGAGGCAAGAAAATCACTTGAACCCAGGAGGTGTAGGTTGCAGTGAACAGAGACCGTGCCACTGCACTCCAGTCTGGGAGACAGAGTGAGACTCTATGTCAAAAAAATAAAAAATTTAAAAAAAGAATCATGAATCAACTAGATCTAAGTGACTTCAGATAAAAACTGTGCAATATTAATTTATCTTAACTTCACATGAGACATCACTAAAATAGACCACACTGTAATCATTAAAATATACTTTAACCAATGTAATATATGTCATATACAGTATGCTATCAGACCACAGTAAAATTCTAATAGAAATTAATAACAGAAATAGAGCTGAAAAATCCCATTATGTGGAGATTAAACAAGATACTTAAGTATCACATAGTCAAACAATAAGGCTCAAAAATTAAGAAATATTTTGAAATAATGAAAAGTATAATACAATTTTGTGTGGGATATAGTGTAAAAAATGCTTAGGGAAAATTTTGTACTACTGAATGCAGTGTTAGAAAAAAAGATATAAAATTTTAAAACCTAAGCTTCTATTATAATAAATTAGAACAAAGAGAAAATTAAGAAAATAAGCAAAGAAAATATATAATAAAAATTAGGCCAGAGATCAATGAAATTGAGAATAGGAAACAATAGAGAAAATAAACAAAATTAAACTGTTTTTTTGAAAAGATCAATAAAACTCATAAAGCTCTAGCAAAGCTACCAAACAAACAAAAAAAGGCACAAATTATTAATATCAGATGAAAGAAGGGTCATCACTACTGCTTCCATGAAAATTAAAAGGATGATAAAAGAATATTATGATAACTATATGCCTACAAATTTGATAACTTACTTTAAATAGCTCAATTTCTTGTAAGACACAAACTACCAAAACTCACACAAAAATAAATAATCTAAATGGTCCTATATCTATTAAATAAGTTAAATAAATAATTCATATAATTTTAAAATAGAAAGAACCAGGCTCAGATAGACTCACTAGTGAGTTCTACCAAACATTTAAGGAACTGTCTTAATTCATTCTGAATCCTAATACCAAACTAGACAAATGAATTACAAAAAAGAGAAATAATAGACCAATATCTATCTCTCTTGAACACAGATGCAAAAATCTTCAACAAATCATTATCAAATCAAATACAACAATGTATAAAAAATTATTCACTATATCTAAGGGAGATTTATTCTAGGTTGACAAGGCTAGGTTAACACACACACAAAAAAATCAATACAAGCATACATTAGCAATAATGTAGGTTTGGTTCCAGGTTATGACAGTAAAGCAAATATCACAATATACCAAGTAACAAATTTCTAAACATTTTCCAGTGTGTTTAAAAATTTTGTTCACAATATACTATAGTCTGTTAAGTGAGCAATAGCATTGTGTCTAAACAATGTAACACCATAATTAAAAATTGCATCATTACCAAAAATTGCTAATGATCATTTCAGCCTTCAGTGAGGCAGAATATTTTTGCTGCTGAAGGGTCTTGCCTCTGTGTTGATGGCTGCTAACTGATTAGACTGGTGATTGCTGAAGGCTAGAGTAGCTGTGGCAATTTCTTAAAGTAAGACAACGACAAAGTGTGTTACATCAATTGCTTCTTTCTTCTAAGAAAGATTAATCTGTAGACTGCAATATTGTTTGATAGTATTTTATCCATACTAGAACTTATTTCAAAATTCAAGTCAATCCTTTCAAACCCTACCACAGCTTTAGCAACTAAGTTTATTGAATATTCTAAATCCTTTGTTGATATTTCAACAAGTTCGCATTAACTTCACAAGGAGTAGATTTGGTCTCAAGAAATCACTTTCTTTGCCCTTCTATAAAAAGCAATTAATCATCCATTCCAATTTTTTCTTGAGATTGCAGAAATCAAGTAACTTCTTCAGAAGCCACTTTAATTCTAATTGTCTGGCTATTTGCAAAAGAACTGAAGTTACTTCTTGCAGTGAAGTCTTGAATCACTCAAAGTGATCCATGAGGGTTGAAATAACTTCTTCCAAACTCCTTTTCATGTTGATACTTTTACCTCCTCCCATTAATCAAAAATGTTCTTAATGGCATCTAAAATGGTTATTTCTTTCCAGAATGCTTTTAATTTAATTTGCCCAGGTGTATCAGAAGAGTCACTATCTATGGTAACTACAACTTTATGAAATACTGCAATTACTCTAAAATTGACCACATAATTGGAAGTAAATCACTCCTCAGCAAATGTACAAGAACTGAAATCATAACAAACAGTCTTTCAGACCAAAGGGCAATCAAATGAGAACTCAGGATTAAGAAACTAACTCAAAACACACAACTTTATGGAAAATGAACAACTGGCTCTTGAATGTAGACTGGATAAACAATGAAATGAAGGCCAAAACAAAGATGTTCTTAGAAGCCAATGAGAATGAAGACACAACATGCCAGAATCTCTGGGACACATTTAAAGAGTGTCCAGAGGGAAATTCATAGCAATGAATGCCCACATGAGGAAGAAGGAAAGGTCTAAAATCGACACCCTATCATCAAAATTGAAAGAGTTAGAGGAGCAATGACAAAAAAACTCAAAAGAAGACAAGAAATAACTAAGATCAGAGCAGAACCGAAGGAGATAGAAACACCAAAAAACCCTTCAAAAATCAACAAATCTGGAAGCTGTTTTTTTTTAAAGATCAACAAAATAAATAGACTGCTAGCCAAAATAATAAAAAAGAGAGAAGAATCAAATAGATACAATAAAAAACGATAAAGGGGATATCACCACCGATTCCACAGAAATATAATCTACCATCAGAGATTACTATAAACAACTCTATGCACACAAACCAGTAAATCAGGAAGAAATGGATAAATTCCTGGACACTTGGCACTCTCCTGAGATTAAACCAGGGAGAAGTTGAATCCCTGAATAGACCAATAACAAGGACTGAAGTTGAGGCAGCAATTAATAGCCTACCAACTAAAAAAAGCCCAGGTCCAGACAGGTTTACAGCCGAGTTCTACCAGACATACAAAGAGGAGCTCGTACTATTCCTTCTGAAACTATTCCAAACAATACAAAAAGAGGGAATCTGCCCCAACTCATTTTATGAGACCAACATCATCCTAATACTAAAATTGGGCAGAGATGCAACTAAAAAAGAAAACAAAATATATTTCTCAAATAATAAGACTTGAAACTCAGAATTACTTCTTTGTCCATGCGCTGTAGAATGGATGTTTTGTTAGCAGGTATGAAAACAACATGAATCTCTTCGTACATTCTCCATTGGAGCTTTTGGATGACCAGGTGCATTGTCAATGAGTAGTAATATTTTGAAGGGAATCTGTTGTTGTCATGTTTTCCGAGCAGTAAGTCTCCACAGTGGGCTTAAAATATTCAGTAAATCATGCCATAAACAGATGTGCTTTGTTTGTTGTTCCATTTGTAGAGCACAGGCAAAGTAGATTTAGCATCACTGCTAAGGGCCTCAGGATTTTCAGAATGGTAAGTAATCATTGGATTCAACTTAAGTCACCAGATGCTTTAGGCGCTAGAAAAAAAAAGACTGTCTTTTGAAACTCTGAAGCCAGACACTGACTTATCCTTTCTAGCTATGCAAGTTTTAGATGATATCTTCTTCCAATATAAGGCCCTTTTGTCTACATGGAAAATATGTTGTTTAGTGTAACCATCTTCGTTAATGATCTCAGCTACATCTTCTGGATAACTTGCTGCAGCTTCTCCGTCAGCACTTGCTGTTTTACCTTTCACTTCTTGTTTAATGAAAAGAGCTTCTTTTTTCCAACCTCATTAACTAATAATCTCTGCTAGCTTTCAACTTACTTTCTTCAGCTTCCTCACTCTATAAGCCTTCATTGAAAAGAGTTAGGCTTTTTCTCTGAATGAGGCTTTGGCTTAGGGAAATGTTGTGGCTGGTTTGATTTTTTATCCAGATGACTAAAACTTTCTCCAAATCAACAATAAATCTGTTTCATTTTCCTATCATCATGTGTTCACTGGAGTAGCACTTTTAGTTTCCTTCAAGAACTTTTTCCTTTTTTAAAAAAAGTTAGCTGTTTGACATAAGAAGCCTAGCTTTAAGTTTTTCTCAGCTTTCTCTTTATTCTTAATTGTTTCTAGCTATCAATTTAAAATGAGAGATATGCATCCCTTTCATTCAATTGTACACTTAGAGTTCATTGTAGGGCAATTAATTAACCTAATTTAATATTGTTGTCTTTCAAAGAGTAGGGAAGCCTGAGAAGAGGGAGAGAGGGGAATAGTTGGTAAGTTGACCATTCGGAACACACACTCTTATCAAGTAAGTTTGCTGTCTTACAGGGGCGTAGTCTGTGGTGTCCCAAAACAATATGGTGACATCAAAGTCCAATGATCACCGATCACTGTAACAGATATACAGATAATCATAATGAGAAAGTTTAAAATATTACAAGAATTACCAAAATGTTATACAGCCACAAAATAAGCACATTTTTTGCCAGTGGTGGGGGGAAATTGGTATTGCAGACTTGCGTGACACCAGCTTGCCACAAACCTTCAATTTGTCAGGAAAAATGTTATATATTAAATCTAATAGATGTAAGTAAAATAAATTGAGGAATACATGTAAATATATTCATCACATCAACAAGGTAAAGAGAAAAAATTATGTCATATCAATAGATACACAGAAAGCATTTTCTAAAAGCTAACACCCATTCATGATTTTTAAAAAATTACACAAATTACAAATAGAAGAATACTTCATCAACTTGAAAAGAACATCAACAAAAACGCTACGGCTAACACCATGGTGATGGTGAGACGCTTAATGCTTTCTAATAATGGAAACAAGGAAACAATGTCTCCGTTTACAACACTTGTTGAACATCATACTGAAAGTCTAGCTAATGCTATAAGAAAATAAAAATAAACAAATATATATTGATTGTGAAGGAAGAAATATAGCAGTATTTGCTAACAGATGTTATGTTTGTCTATGTAGAACATCCCAAAGAATCAACAACAAAACTTATTAGAACCAATAAACAATTTTAGAAACATTGCAAAATACCAATTAGCACAAAGCAGTTCATTATTTTTCTATATACTTGCAATGAACACTTGAAATTTTCAGTTGAAAATACAATGCCATGCACACTAACACCAACATATGATGAGTACCTAGATATAAATATAACTAAATATATACCTGAACTATGTGAGGAAATCTACAAACTTCTGATAAAATAAATTTTATGAATCTAAGTAAATGAATAAATATTCTATGTGCACAAATAAGGAGAGTCAATATTGTTAAGAAGTGTCTTTTTTTCAAATTAGTATATTGATGAAACAGAACCTAATCAGTTATATTGTGGTAGCTGAAAACCTTTAGAGTTTATGTAGAAAAATGTAAACTTAGAATAGGCACCACAATATTGAAGAAGAAGAACAAACTCAGAGGGCTAACACTAACTTAAGATTGTCTATAAAAATACAGAAATCCAAACAGTGTGGCTTTGATAAAATAAATAAATTATTATAAAAGAATAAAGTGTCCAGAAATAGCCACACATAAATATAGCCAACTGACTTCGACAAAGAAGCAAAGACATTTTAATGGAGAAAGAATATTGTTTTCAACAAATGCCAATAGAACATTTAGATGTCTATATGCAAAAAAATGAATCTGGACACAGATCTTACATCTTTCACACAATTAACTCTCAACAGGGATCATATACCTAAATATTAAACTGGACTATACAACTTCTGTAAATAACATAGGAGAAAATCTAGGTGTCCTTAGGTTTAATGATGACTTTTTTTTTTCTAAATACATTTTAATTTTAGAGCAGTTTTAGGTTTACAGCAATATTAAGTGAAAAGTACAGAGAGTTTCCATACACCCTCTGACCCCCACACATGCGCAGCCTCCGCCACTATCAGTATTCTACCTAAGAGTAGTACATTTGTACAATCAATGAATCTATAATGATGTATCACTCAAAGTTCATTACATACATTAAGGTTCTCTCTTGGTGTAGCATATTATATGGGTTTTGAAAAATCTAACGTAATACATATCCACCATTATAGTATTATGCAGGATAGTTTCACTGCCTTAAATATCTTCTGAGATCAAACTATCCCTTCCTCTACGTCAGCCCCTGGCAACTACTAATCTTTTTATTGTCTCTGTAGTTCTGCCTTTTCCAGCATGTCATATGGTAGAAATCATACAGCATGTAGCCTTTTCAGATTGTCTGTTTTCATTTAGTAATATGCATTTCAGTTTCTTGCATGTCGTTTCATGGCATAATAGTTCATCTATTTTTATTGTCTAATACTATTCCATTGTCTGGAAGTACCATAATTTATTTGCCCATTCACCTACTAAATGGCATCTTTGTTCCTTCCAAATGTTGGCATTTATGAGTAATACTATAAACATTTGTGTGTAGGTTTCTGTGTGTACATAAGTTTTCCACTCATTTAGGTAAATACCAAGTAGCATATACACAGTTACATAGATACATAGGTGCACACACAAAAGTAAATTTTGTGAGTGTGCACACATGCAAGTTTTAAAATTAAGATTAAAAAATGCCTTTACAGTAGCATCAAATAATAACAAGTAATTAAGGGTAAACCTGACAAAACATGTATAAGACCTAAGCTACTATTAACTACTAAAAAATGTTACTGAAAGAATTTAAGGAATAATTAGGTTAGTGGAGTGATACACTCTTTTGATGCATTAGAGAATTCAATATCATTAAATGTCAATTATTGATTAACTTATCTATGGATTCAACAAAATATATATAAAATCCCAACAAATATTTTTGTACTAATTGTAAACTAATTTTAAAATTAACATGGTAAGTGTGTGGGTGAGGATGGGTCAATTGGATGACCCAGGAGCCATTCTTTTCCCCTGTGATACTCATTGGGTGCACCCCTCTCTAACAAGTGCGAGCAACACCAGTGACCCAGGTTGAGTTGACTGAAAAAGAAAATAATAATAATATGGCAATGAAAATAAACTTGAATAGCCAAGATAACATTAAATTAAAGCACAGATTTTTAAGTTTAACATTATCTGATTTCTATGATGGTTATAAAGCTACCTTGTTCAGGACTGTGTAGTAGGTATATAAAGTTAGGTAAATGAACAATGAAGCAGAGGGCTGTTAAATATGAACCCACACATACTTTGTTAACTGATTTCAACAATGGTGCAATGTTGAAGCAGTGAAGAAAGAATAGACTTTTTTTTTAACAAAAAAGCTGGAACATGAGGATATTATATGCATACATTTGATAATTTGTTATAGTTTTTTTCCTCCTCATCTAGCATGTGAGCTCCTCATGAGCAGTGATTTTTGTGTAGTATTATTTCATTTTTTGTCTGATTTGCTCTTTCCCTTATCTCCGGCCCCTAGGACAACATTTAGCAAATAGTATTTGTTCAGTAAATATTTGTTGTTTGAAGGCATGAATGAGCCTCAACTAAGATGTCACAAGATTAGTGAAAATAAATACATAAATAAATAAAATGTAAGTAAAGGCAATGTTAGTTTCTTAGCTTTGGCAAATATATTGTGATAATGTGAGATGCTAACAGTTAAGAAAACTAAATGAATCGGGTTCTCCAGAGGAAAAAAACCAATAAGATATATACTGAATATATGGGAATATATATTATATATGTTATACATATATGCACACACATAGAGAAAGATCTTCAACTAATTGAATGGGGCTCACCTATATTAAAAAAGGAAATCAGCTGATTATAAATATTGATTACATCTACAAAATATCTTCACAGAAATATCTAGGATAGTGTTTGATCAGAAGACTGGGCACCATAGAGTAGTCGCCTGACATAAAATTAACCATCACAATATCACAATAGGCAAGAAATGTACAGTCTCCTTGAAATATCTGGAATTTTTCTGTAAGTCTAAATAATTCAAAAAAAAAGTTTTTTAAAAAGCATATTAAATGTAAGTACCAGTATGCTAAACATTAAATAGATTTATTTTAATTATCTAAATAATAAACCTAATGTGGAATAATTGGGGTATATTTTAAGATAATTCAATTTGGAATAATTGGGGTGTATTTTAAGATAATTTAAATAATTTAATTTGTTTCTTAACTATCTTTTCTTCTAATACCAAGTTACTATTTTTTTAAGAAGAAGGTACTTCTAAAAATATGGTTTTATTATTATTTTCTCTTTTAAAAAATTGCTTGCAATTCTCCAATGGTAAATTTTGTAATTCATTTATTTAAAATTGCAAACAACTTCCAATCTCTCTTAACCATGCCATTATGTTTTAATTCTGTAAAATACTACCGCTTTCAAATTATTTTATTTTTCTCTTCATTTTCTGGGTTTGAAAATATTCATAGATTTTTTTTTTTTTTTTTTTTTTTAGTAGTCTTAGTTCTACTTTCCAAAGATTGCGCTCCTATTCTCTTATTTACTTCCAATTGCCTTAGCTTCATCTTATTTCCTTGCCCTTCACTTTTAACCTAGAAAAGAGACAGGAAATAAAAGGAGATTGAATTCAGCAAAAAAAAAAAAAAAAAAAAAAAAAATACTCTGTTATTTCTTTTTCTAACACTCAAACTATGCTTTGAAGAAAATTATTACTTTTATGCTATATGCATGCTCCCTGTCCTCATCTCTGAGTAACTTCCTCCAAATCAAATACAAAAAGGGAATGTAAGCAAATAGCCTGTTAGACCGTATTAATTTGATATTACTAGTATTCAGAAAAATGGATAGTTTTCTATGGTAATCTTATGACTAAAATTTTCCAGACTGAAAAAAATTTAGCTGTTTCATCTCCATAACAGATTATGCAGTGAATTTTAGCAGTAAAATGTTTGACAAACATTTTTGTTCATTTGAAAAAACCAATTACAATAAAATGTTCATATTAAATAAGTCATTTATATTTCAATTTTGATTTATTAACCTGCATTGGGCAAACCAACTTTTACACGTGTACTATTATTTCAAATAAAATATATTAACATAAGTAAGACTTAAAATCATTATAATTGGTAATTGCATGATTGTAAGATTAAAAATTAAAGTATTCTTAAAATTAAATCAATTTATTTGAGAGATATTTTTCAAAGATTTAAACATTGTTTCCAGCATTTTTGTCTCTAAAGTTAGGTGAATTAGATGAGCCTTATAATTATTACCAGATATTTCATTATATTAAATATAAAACACTCTTCCTGGCCGGGCGCGGTGGCTCAAGCCTGTGATCCCAGCACTTTGGGAGGCTGAGGCGGGTGGATCACGAGGTCGAGAGATCGAGACCATCCTGGTCAACATGGTGAAACCCCGTCTCTACTAAAGATACAAAAAATTAGCTGGGCATGGTGGCACGTGCCTGTAATCCCAGCTACTCAGGAGGCTGAGGCAGGAGAATTGCCTGAGCCCAGGAGGCAGAGGTTGCGGTGAGCCGAGATCACGCCATTGCACTCCAGCCTGGGTAACAAGAGCGAAACTCCGTCTCAAAAAAAAAAATAAAATAAATAAATAAATAAATAAATAAAACACTCTTCCTGATTTAAGATCAAGTGCAATGTGAAGAGATAACTGAAACTAGAAGACAATAAAAACCTGGATGAATAGACATAAATCTTACAGTATACATCTTTGTAGTAACTATTTATTTCTTTATCATGTGATACTTGTTACTGACATTTTTATTTACAAATTATTAAATGTATGCATATAATATTCTCATGTTCCAGCTTTTTTGTTAAATTTTTTGTAGATATAATCAATTTCACTAGATGCTGAAATCAATTTATTCTGGATCAAAAATATATTTTTTACAAACACCGCCAATTTTAATAAGAAGACATTTACATTCACCCCCTTAGGAGACATGACAGGAAGCAACTACAGAGGTGTATAACATGGTAATTTATGCAAATATATTTAATATGTGAAGAGCAAATAATTAATTTTAGGCAATGAAAAGACAAATAAAAGTTAGAATTCTCAGTGATTTGTGCTTTGAGAATTGTAAACCTTCCTGATTGCATTAATTGAGTACTAGATGAGGTAGCAATTGTGCAGATGTCATGATGAATGCTACACAGATATGCACAGCTGTCAGCAGCAGGTATGCCACTATTGTGTTTAATTTCTGTGTTATATGCATATGACAGCTTCAGTAATGGGATGCTAGTGTAAGGTGGACAAGTAATAAAATTTACGCCTGTCCTAGAAAATGTAAATGGATTCTAAATCACCTATCAGAAGCCCATAGAATCAATCTTACATCTGCAACATGGGACTATCACCAAAGAAAAAGAACTTTCCAGAATAGAAAAGCTATAGATTATTTCTCATATTTTATTTTAAATTCTTTTATAGTATAGCAACTAGTTGGTATTTACAAGTCACATATTTATCAATAAGATAATTTATTATATTGATAAACTAATGTATACTATGGTAGCTTGGAACATTTATTGCAGTGGAGAATTTTGTGAGAAACTATCATTTAAAAACTAGCAGTGTGGATTATTTTATTTCAAGAGGCTGAAATAATTCGATGACAAATATTTCCTTTGTGTGTGTTTTTATTTTCTGCTATCTCATAGAAGGTTAGTAGGAGAAAAAAACTATATTTAAATGTGATATAAATATGATATAATTCCTGAGTTGCTATTTAAATACCATTTTCAATGGTCATTACAAAAGTGGATATTGAAATATTAGCCTCTTGTTACCGAGAAATATTGTTAAATATCATAAATGAAACTTGACATGGTCATTGGGAAACATTTCCGAGTTTGTAACAAAATGTTTATTATTTGAACTTATATTTTTTCTTGTAGTAAAAATACGAATTTTATCCACTCAAAAATCATATATTGTATAATTGTTTTGCAAAAATAACAGCAGACTTTCGCTGATCAAACTTTATCATTTTTTTCAGTTTTTATTGTCCAGATTGTTTCACACTTGTAGCTGTTGTGGGAGTTTTAGTGATGTTATTGTTGATATAGATAAAAAGAAATTTTTCTATCGAATACAATCCTTAAACCTCAAGTTTACTACTTAATATATTAAATCATATAATTTAAACAGTTTGTGGCGGCAGCAGTGATCCATCCAGATCGATCACCGTGGGGACGGCAGCTGCTGCCGGGGAAACGCGGTTGGGGCTGGGGCTCTGTCAAGGGAGCAGGTGGGGGCTGGAAGCAGGTGATGTCAATAGGAACCCCATTCTCCACTGAATTGGGAGGAGCCTGGCTTCCGGGGTACAGCTGCAGCCACCCCACAACAGCTTCAGACCTGCCTATCCCTGTGTTCTCAGGGTCCTGGGGAGCATCCTGCCCCCGCAGGCTTGGAAGTGCCTGCTCCTGTTCCCTGGCTTCTCCCCGCTCCTGGCACCTGGTCTGGGTGGAGCAAAGTTGTGGACGTGTCCTGATAGCTGAGCCCAGGTGCTGTCATGACCTGACTGAATGTGCGCACACTTGGGGCATCACTGACATGCCAGCCCCCTGCCACTTCGGCCCCCTCTGGAAACTTTCTGAGAAGGAAACTTTGGGCATCAAGGAGCATGGGAGGGAGGCTAGAGGGCTGAGGGAGGCTGTGTACAAGACTGTAGCTGCCTCTTGGTGCCCATAGGGCTGTGGCTGCCCCTCGGTACAGACAGTGTGGAGGCAGTGAAGGCATGCTGACGGCAGCCGGAGGCAGACAGGTTCCTTGGCAGGAAGGGGCAGGTCTGCGGTGAAATCCCATCTTCCAACGAGGGATGGCCTGAAGCCTCGGGGCGGGATTGCCAGTTTTGGGTGAAGTCACAACCCAGATTGAGAAATTCTTTGACCCCTTTCATCCAGTGAAGTGGTGATTTGTCCAGGTCCATCTATGGACCAATCAGCACACAGTTCCTCTTATCCATGGACCAGTCAGCACACACTGATTCCATTTTGAGCCCATAAACCCCCCAGGCTGAGCCAGACTCAGACACTCCTTGGGAATACCTGCTTGTAAATAGGAGCCACCCACTTTGGGTTTTCTCTCCACTGAGAGCTGTTCAGTTGCCCAATAAAACTGAACTGCTCAACCTCCAACTGTCCATGTAACCTCGTTCTTCCTAAACACAGATCAAAAACGTGGGATCTGCTGAATGGCAGGAAGAAAAGGAAAGCAGAAGCACTGCCAACCAGAGGTTTCTGGCTGGTGAAACAGCACCCTTAGGATCCTGTGATACAGCCACTAGTTTTGAGCAAGAATATGTGTCTAACATAAAACAAATTGTCTAGCAATCTATAGGATTTTTGGCAAGCATTATGGCAGGATGAGTAGATTATTTTGATGGTATTACGAAGATCATTTTGATGTTATGAAAATTTTCTATGAGGACAACAAATCTTACTTGATTTTTTACTCTATTTTTATTTTTTATAGTTTGTAAATTTTATTGTAGACAGTGTCCTGCTTTTTGCCCAGGCTGGTTTTGAACTCCTGATCTCAAGCAATTCTACTGCCTCAACTTCCCAAAGTGATTAGATTACAGCATGAGCCACTGCACCCAGCCTTCCACACTCTTAAACTTTAATAGACTAAATGGACACAGTGAGACTAATATATTACATCATTGTTTTGTCGAATTCAGTCAGTTATGCTGCTTGAAAGCTATAAATAGTTAGATTGATCAATACATAATTCAAGAAATAGATTTTCAGTCAATAAATAAGGCCAGGTGTGGCAGCTCATGCCTGTTATCACAGAACTTTAGGAGGCCAAGGTGAGGACTTCTTGAGCCCAGGAGTTTGAAACAGCCTGGGGAACATAGCAACATCTCATCTCTACAAAAACTAAAAAAATTAGCTGGGTGTGGTGCTCATGCCTGTGGTCCCAGCTGCTTAGGAGTCTGAGGCAGGAGGAGTGCTTGAGCACAGGAAGTTGAGGCTGTAGCGAGCAGAGATCGCAGCACTGTATTCCAGCCTGGGCGACAAAGCAAGATTCTGTCTCAAAATAAAAAACTTAATTAATTAATTAATTAATTAATTAATTAAAGTTGCACGAAAAATGAATTTATATGCTAACTCAATTTCAGATAATAATGAGAGCTCCAATATATTCATGCCCACTATAATTAATTGAGGAAATATTATCATTTTAGATTATTCTACTTTATTATACACATATGCTGTTAGATTATATTATTGTAAATACAAGTTAATTCTTAGGTTTGAATACATTATGGAGACTGGAGGAAAATGTGTAATGTAACTTAATTCAGTGTTTCCTGAAGGAGAAACATCCGCAATATAATCTTCTTCCTAATTTGACGACACTTAAAAAAATTGTTTAGAATGTATTTTAAGGTGCTGTTAAAATATAGCATTATTTAATACCTCAGCTTGAGAGAAATAAAATATTGAGAACTCATAAAAGCACAAAAGAAAGTAATGTCATGAAATGGTCCTAAATCAAGCTTCTCTGGTTCCTTTTTTACCATCCTTGCTAACCAGGATTTATTTGAAGAAAACTGTAATAGTATTATCTACATAAAAATATTAAATAAGAGTTAAGTATTTCAAAATACAGAGTATAGAGGAAATATTTTCATTAAAAGTAGAACTTTTGGCAGTTTGTAAATTATTGAAGTGAGTATTCCAGCATTTTTCTTTAAAAATTAATTTGAAAAATTAAAAAGTAAAAGAACACTTTCTTAACATCAGGTCCACCCAATAGGCTGTCAGGAGGTCTCAAAAATTGAAATTCATTATTTTATTGAATTACCACAATTCATATTTTTGTTTCTTTAGCTTGAACACTCAGAATCCTGAACTTGTGAGATCTATCAGCGTAGACACATATATAACAAAAGCCCATGAGGCTGCTAATATAAATGGACATGCTAATTTATTTACGTTAAATAATAAATATAACTCATATTTGTCAGAATACTCTTCATGTCATGGTCAGTGAAATTATTTGCTAAAGCTAAATAACATGAAAAACAAATTCATAAAGTTTTATAATGGCAAATGACAGTAGTAAACCATGCTAAATCAATATATATTTTGATGGTATCCATACAAGTATCAACCTGATTGGTTTAGAATATTGGACCAGCATACTTGAAGGTTGTTACCTAAAATCCCATTATCCCTGGTCATTTGTTGGATGGGTACTTGTTCTGAGTGAACAGATCTTTGCAAACCTACCCTCAAAGTCCAAGAAAACTGAGGGATTGAAGAGAGAGACACGGAAATTCAGTTTCTCAGAAAGAAACATTTCACAGGACTTGTAAATAAAGGCCATGTGTCAGGCAGTTGTGAGACAAGATGGTAGATTCCCATGCAGTTGCCCTCTAGAACCAGGGCTTATATATAGGAAAAAATGTGTAGTACAACTGAAGTTTATCACTGAGGAATAGGCAAGACTGTTAAGTGGTTCTGCCTAAGGGCAGAGTTTATAGTCAAGGTTGTTTTGACCTAAGGGCAGGATTTAACTAAGTGCTCTTACACAAGGAACAGTAGCAACAGTAAAAATCTTAGAGGCATTCCTGGAACTGGAGTTAATCAGAATTTAATATGGCTAATTAGCACCTACAATGGAGTGGTTTTAGCTTCCACCATACTATTAAAAATTCTGTGGGTGAAAAGCTTTTAGATATTATCTCACATGACTGATTAGAACACTGTTTCTTTAGCTATGCAATGTGTTTTTATCAATCTACTGTCAAATTCAGCAGGTTGTGCCTTTAAGGTGGCTTTCCCAATCCTCTTAGTCAAACTTGGAAAGCTTTTTTTTTTTTTTTTTTTTTTTTTTAGTTGAGATCTTCAAGTACTGGTAATATATGTTTCATACATGAAAAGGTATACCTACATTATTACATATCTAATTTTATTTAATTGAGTTATGTAAAAGCAAAAATAATAAGCATACTGGAAGATCTGATTCAGAATTTTTTGATAAAAATAAGGTTCCAGGATGAAAAATTCTTGATAATTATTTACAAAGTGAAATATGGATGATAATAGTTTCTCCCACAAAATAAGACCTCTTTACTCAGGGAGTGATGACTGCCTTTGTAAAACTAATGGAAGATCATGACATTAGGATGATGGGAAGGGCCTGAATTCTACTAAAATATAGGCACAGTTTCTATAATTTCTTAGTGCTCAGGAGACATGTGGCCAGAGTCACAAGATATTTTACTTCCCCAACTGCTCTATAGGTGACATCACTGTCATAGAAACTAAGATTGATCTTTTAAGATGTTCTTTAGATTTTTGCATCATGATAATCAACTGACCTCATCTAAGCCTGTGATTCATGACTCAATTGTTCCTGGGGTTCCCACCCACAGGTGGACATGAGGACAATTTACCATATTCCTATGATTTTTTAACCAAGCAGAAACACCAGTTCTCTAACCTGATGCCTACCAAATTATGCATAAAAATCCTAGCCTCTGAGTTCTTGGGGAAGGCTAATTTGAATAATAACTCTGGTACTTCCACTTGGTTAACTCTGCATTACTAAAATTCTTTTTCTACTTCAATACCACAGTCTCAGTGACCTGGTTTTGTCTGCAGTGGCAAGAAGAACCTGTTAGGTGACTACAGTATTTACCTCAGTAAGTAATTAAAGCCAATTTAATAAATATCCCTGAACAATACTTCTTAAAGTACTTTCTCTTCTGCTTTTCTTCAGCGATTATACTGCTTCAGAATAATTTTTAAATCCATACACTTCTCGCAACAGTGGTCTCTTCTTTCTCATTCACTTTTTAATACTATCATTTATCACCATAAAATTAGAGCCATCCAACAAGCAAAATTTCTGTCCTTTGTCACCACCTTCTCCAATTTATTTATTCCTATGAGATATAGTTATTCAAGGGACAGTTGGTTCTCAAGGTTTAGTGGAAACTAAACATTTTAAGCTAAGCACAGAAAGATAAATATTGCATGCTCTCACTCTTATGTGGGAGCTAAAAAAAGGTGGTCCTCGTGAAGATAGAGTAGATTCATGATTACCAGAGGCCAAGAAGTGTAGGAGAAAGGGGGATGAAGAGAGGTTGATCAATGAGTATAAACACACAGTTTCACAAAAGAAACAAGACCTACTGTTTGAAAGATCAGTAGAGGGACTATAGTATACAATAATCTATCATATATTTCAGAATAGCTAGAAGAGAATAATGAAGGTTTCTAGTACAAAGAAAAGACAAATATTTAAGGTGATAGATGTACTACTTACACTGACTTGGTCTGTACAAACTATACGAATGTATTAGCTAAATACTTATGAAGTATATTTTGTAGGTATTTAATTTAATATCTGATTTCGGGAATGCAACAATGTAGATCATATTTTTTGCACATATGAATGGGCAAAACTATTTTATGGGGCAAAGATGTAGCATTCCTTTTTATCATCCATGAGAAATCATGTATTTTTTATGTCATTTTTTACTTCAGCTTGTTTCTCCATAATACACTTTATCTAGTCTCTCATTTCTATGGATTCCATCAAAAGGCCAAAACAATTCTATATGTATGGCTTTAAAGTAGTAAATATAGATATTCTTGTCATAGGATCAGTACAAAGGGTTGTATTTCAGCAGCTGCTATGAAATTTAGAGAAATATCGGGTAACATGTATTATCTTAGAGGCTATAAGAAGCAAGAGTCATAATTTTAAGGAATGTATGTGAATAGACACATATTTGAGGAGAAAAATTTTTAATGGAAAGGAGCATGGCAGATGATTGGTTTATTTTAATGTTGACTTTTAGAAACATCTAGAACCCCAAATGTGGAGGTCTAGAATGAGCCTGTTGAATCTGACTATATCAGTTTGTAGATGAGAATATCACAGGTGGAGTTTCAAACAAGGGCTTGAATTAAGTTTAAGTCAAAGTCTGTTTAGCATGTAAATAGCCTGATTAGAGGATGACAATTATGAGACATAAAAGGCCATAAGAGGCAAAACTAGAAGACAGACAAGAAAGTTCAAGGAAAGAATAATCAATAGTGTAATAAAGAGCAATCAATAGTGTAATAGAAAATACAACAGGAGGTAACATGAGAAGAGAAATTAAATTTAATGCTTTTGGTCATTCCTGGCTCTGGTTAGAGTAGTTTGGCTGAAACAGGGAGGGCAGAGAATGGCAGTGAGATAAGGGATAAAACAGAAGGGAGAAAATTAAGTGGCTTGGTGAGCACAGGCCTTACTTTTAGGAGCTCAGCTATTGAGAATAGCAGAAATAATAGGACAACACCTTGGAAGAAACTTGAGATTAAGAACTTTTACTAAAACTAAGAAAGAAAATATTAAAATAGGTAAAACTCTTAAAGGAAATTTTGAAGATTAAAAAAGCAAAACATAGTTAATTGATGGAATCAAGGTTCCTGTGAAGATGGCTTTTAGTAAGAGTAGGGACAACTTAACACTGCCAGAAAAAAAGGAAAATACGGCATTTGAGGAAATGGAGGATAGGGTTAAGACATTTCTCTCTTTATAACTTCTTAGTTTAGCAAAGTAGAAGGCCAGATCATCCACTGAAAGTGAGAAAGTGAGAAGGAATATGGAGGGTCTTATGGGAGAAATTTTTTCTCTCCAAATTCATATGTTGGAGTCCTAATGCCCTGTGCTTCAGAATGTGACCTTACTTAGAGACAGGGTTTTTATATAGGAAATTAAGTTAAAGCAAGGTCATGAGGGTAGGCCCTAATCCAATATTACTGATGTTTTTATGGAAGGGAAAAAAAGGTGGATGCAGAAACAACATGGAAGGCAGGTGATGTGAAGAGACAGAGAGAACGTCTTCCAGCCAGGGAGACAGACCTGGAACAGACACCTTCCTCACAACCCTAGGAAAGAATCATCCCAGGCACACACTGATGATTAACTTCTGGCATTGGAACTGTGTGGCAATAATATTCTTCCTCTCAGCCACCTAATCTGTGGTACTATGTGATAATACCCATAGCAAAGTAATACAGAGAGTTAAATAATACATAGGCAAAGAACAAACTAAATTAAAGGTTTTGTTTCAAAGGTCCAAAGCATTTTCTTCTCTAAAAAAATAAAGGGCTAAAATTTACACACACATAATGAATAATCACTCCAGATTTTATATTGTGTTGCATTTATGAATATTTAACTTAATGAATATACTTTGACTTGAATTTATGGAATGTCTGCAGAACGCCATATAATAAACTTTGAACTAGTAGAAGAATAGTCTGAGAAAATGGTACTGACTCCACCACTCAATGTCTAAACAAAAAGATTTAGCAAACTAAATAAGTAAAATTATTTTTTTCTGACAGATTAAATGTAATTATGCCTGTGCATCCACTTCATCTGATTTTCATACCAATAATGCAAAAATGGCATATTTATCATAACTGCAAAATACAAATTTTAACACGTAAACTGTTAACATTTTTTTCTTAAAATTTATAAATATAATACTTAAAAATATAATTTGACATCTTAACACAATTTTAGATTATCAGCGATATCTGAAATCATTTAAATATTACTAAAAAGGTACAAGTTTTAAATGGCAAAATCTCAGTTTTACTTTTTTATATTAACTAAATTTAAATGGCTATAAGCAGAAAATAAAAGTCATCTAAATTCTGCACAATCTTAAAGCAGGGAGCATCTGTCAGCATAATAGGCCCTTTAGTCTCCTGCTGGGCAAACTCAGCTAGTAGACATTTAAAATTGACTGAGTTTGAGAAGAAGCAATTTTTCATACAAAAGCTGGCAGTTAAGGAGGAAAAATGTTTTTATCCTAATTGGATTGGATTTGGCTACTGGGATCTTTTCTATTCACCATCATACATTTAGAAACCTTTTGTAAATTTATACCACTCAGGATGTTCATAGTTACCTAATAAGTTGCCTCACTCAGTTGCTGGTGCTGAGTCTGCTCTTTGCTTCTTGCATAGTTTGTTGCACACCTTCCCCGGTGGGTTTCTGAGGAATGCAAGGAGGCATTTGGGTTAATTTAGCAGCTGGATGTCACCTGCTAATGGCTAAGAAATGGACATCCCTTGAATATACTATTTGCTTTGCTTTCTTCTTAAGTTATTCTGCCTATTTGAGGGTTTGCTTTGTTGCTCAAGCCTGTCAGAAAAATAACACATGATCAAGGAATTACAATTAACATCCATTATAACATTATGTCAATTGCTTACTCATTTTTTAAAGCATCTGCAATAGTGGCTTGAAAACATTGATTGTGTTCTGGCAATGGAACATTATGTTGTGATTAAATTAGTACTACTATAAAAACTAATATTTCTTTTTAAGCCTGCAGTAAAAATGAGGATACTTGGATATATGCATAGCTCAATCATTATGATGAATTGGTTTTTCTTAAGTACAGACTTTCTGTTATACACACACACACACACACACACACACACACACACACATACACAATCACATACATTAACAAATGATTATTTTCATTGGTTTAATTTCTTTTTTTTCTTTTAATACTAAGCTCATCCTTTTTTAGAATAATTTTCTAATTTAAATAGTGTAAAATTAATTGAATATATTTAATGCTAATTTTCCATTTGATACTAATTATATTTTAAAATTTCAATTCATTATATATCCTAAAAAATAGTACTAAAGTAACTTATTTGAAAAAATCCATTCATTTCCCATGAAATAAGTTGTGTGTGTGTCTGTGATTATTAATTTAAATGAATAATTCATTTAACTGAATAAAGAACTTTTAAAATTATGATTCGTTTTATTTTATTCACCATCTTGTGACCATGCAGTAGACATTACTGTTTACCCATGTCTTACAATTTCCTTAACAGTAGCAATAGCATCAGTCACCCAAGCTAAGAATGCAGACATTATTAATGTCACATTTTTTACTGTCTTTGCATGTAATAAGATATTTCTGAAAAATATTATGTTCCAGCCAGCACTAATTTCTTTGCCTTGTTCATATATCACTTATTGTTATCTTGATTTGAGCCCTTATCTTCCATTACCAGAATTTCTGGAAATAATACTTACTATGTGCTTCTGCTTTTAGTCAGACAACCTCCATTCCATGCTTCTTGCAATCACAAGCAATTCATTCTTATGCCCAAAATGTTGATGTCTCTTAATTTACTGTTAGATAAAGTTCCCTGTTATGACAACCCCTTTATACTAACCCCGGCAATTTTAGCTTTTGAATTCATATTATATACTGTCTTACAAGATAAATTACTGTACCCTTAATCATTTTTCATTTAATCATATTTTTCACTAAAATGAATGATTTCCAATATTTGCTTCACTCATCTTCTTCTGGAAGTTTGTCTATAGTTTAGATTGAATTAAAAGTCTTTACATATTTCTATTATTGTGTTTACTACATTTTATTGTAAAAGTGAGTTAATATTTTCTATTTATCTGTGAAATTATTAAAATAAGTGACCACATTACCTATATTCAATGAAGAATCAATGCATGGTTTAACAAATATTGTCCCAATGAATGAATGAATCATAACTATGCAGAATTTCCTTTGCATTTGTAATTAGTATAGTAGTAGTGTAGAGATAATTCATTTAACCAAAAATAATTTGCAGGCAAAAGCTACAAAATAGTAAAATTATAAATAAAGAAATTTAATCATATCTTTTCCTTTGTTATCTTAGCTCCCTGTTTGTTAAAATAAGAAAGCTTCTGTAATGTAACACTCTGGTGGTGTCACCAGCTGCCCCTTTAAAGTTACCTTTTTTGAATCGGCCTTCTATACTCTAACTTGTAAATATTCGAGTGCTCCAGAGATTGTACTATCTTGGACTATCTTACCCATTCGATGTTATCCCTAAATAATCACAAACTATACAATGCCACTACATCATTATATGCCACATACACATGTAAGTATGTGTGTATATAAGTGAATCATCAATATTTAAACCGTGTCCAACACTCTATTTTGAGTCTATTTGCATCTACTTACTACCTCCACTTCACATAACATCAAACTTAACCCATGTAAAATAATATTGTCATTTCTCACACTGAACTCAAAAATGTTCTTTATTCAGTTTGTCCCACCTCAGTAAAAAAATACTGGCATCACTTGAATAAGCCAAAAATCTTACCTATAGCCTTGATTCTTCCACTTTTCTTAAATTTCATATTTAATAAATCACTGCATCATGTCAGTTCCATCTTCAAAGTTCATTGTAGTCTTTCTACTTCAATTTGTTTTATGTCAACTGCTATCACCCTAGTAAGTTACCTTTTCTCTTTTCATCTCCTTGCTTTTTATTCCACCCCTAGTGAAATCCATTCTATCTACAATAGTAAAAAATTCTTTTAAACCATAAATTGAATCACATAATTGCCTTGCCCAGAACATAAAAAATTTAATTTTTTATCATA
This sequence comes from Saimiri boliviensis, assembly GCF_048565385.1. Classification (NCBI taxonomy): domain Eukaryota; kingdom Metazoa; phylum Chordata; class Mammalia; order Primates; family Cebidae; genus Saimiri; species Saimiri boliviensis. The sequence goes on along the minus strand of NC_133453.1, from coordinate 54,750,154 downwards.
CCTTTTACGCTCTACATTACTGTTTGTACTGCCTACATATTTGACCTCAAACCCTGAGATCTTTGTTCTCATACACTCAGTGTACTGGTTTTCTTTGAATTCCTCAAACTAGCTAAGTGAGTTCCTTCTTCATAACCTCTGTTTAGAAGTCTCTGTCCAGCTAAAAGTCCTCTCATCAAATAGAGTCTCTCTTGATTACTGTGACTTATCTCACTTAATCATTTTAACACTACATGTTTTCTCTTTACCAGTTTTATCTACCTCGAATTACCTTTTTAAATATTATTATTTCTAAGCTTTTCTTCTAATATGTAAGTTCCATGTTAATATGAACACTGTCTATCATATTTACCACCGAATGTTCAGTGTTTTGATATGCCTTTTCGATATTAAAGCAGTAACATGTAGCTGAATAACCATTGAAAATGGATTTATGTATATAAATCTCCTAACTATATCCACACTGTAGTATTTAGAATAAAAATGACCTTTAAAATGCATTTACTTATCTAGATCAATTAACACATTTGTAAACTACTAGTTTACATGTGTTTACTTGAAATAATTGCAGTAAAAATTTAATAAAGTATGTATACAAGAATAAATCTCTCGGAACCTTAAAGTGCTATCCAATTCCCAGTTTTATTTCTGTTATTTTCTTTTTATATATGTCTTCTGAGGCTACAAGTCCAGAAGACAGATTTTTACAATTTATATAATAATTCAATCTTTTCTGAGAAATTGAACTTGGATAGAAACTTGGTCATCCAGAATCTCCATTTTCAAAAGTTGTAGAGTAGTAAATGATAGAAACAAATAACTTGTTTCTAAAAATGCAATTTCAAAATGTTTATAAAAATAAAAGACACTATGACTGTCAAGAGGATTATTTAAACAAATGAACTTTAAAAAGTATTGCCTTTATTGACAACTATTTGAGCAAATATATATTGGTAGGTATTTATATGGTAATTTGCAGCTGGGAAAAAGTGACAATATATTAGAAATAAGTGGTCACTGAAAATAACTGGAAAATGAAAATAAAGTGATTTTAAAATAAGAATATACATCAATGCGAACATATGACTCAACTGACAGATATTGAATTTTTAGAAGGCATCTGTTCCTGAGAACATGCTGCAGTTGTGGATGTTTGGCTAATGAATCAGAGTACTAAAAAATACAATGTAGCCAAATCCAGAAATGTTTAATTCTGCCCACAAAATGTATAGTGTGTGTGTGTGTGTGTGTGTGTGTGTGTGTGTGTGTGTGTTTATGTATGTGCAAATGTGCATGCTTATTCAGTTGCAGGCAGAAAATGATTTTAGATTATAAAAGGATATAAAAAATGTAGTTAGAATAGTTTAATCACTTACACAATAAAGGTTTTCTTTTAAATCATTATTTGGTTGGGCATTCAGCCACTCAGAGTCAATAGTTCGACAATGGTTGAGCAAGGGTCTATGTGCTGGAAGTAATAATAGTGAATTGGTAGAAATAATTTCTGCCTTCTTGGATCTTAAAATCTGTTGGAAGGGAGGGTAAAGATATAAAGAAATGAGGCAAATATAGTAAATCATAATAGGTGTTATGTTGGAAAAGTTTTAGGTAGGGGTCCCCAAACCCCAGGCCATGGACCAGTACTTAATCTGTATTTAAAGCCACTCCCCATCACTCACATTACCGCTTGAGCTCCGCCTCATGTCAGATCAGAGGCAGCATTAGATTCTCATAGGAGTCCAAACCCTACTGTGAACTGAACATGTGAAAGATCTAGGTTGCACACTCCTTATGAGAATCTAATGCCTGATGATATGTTGCTGTCTCCTATCACCCCCATATTGGACCATCTAGTTGTGGGAAAACAAACTCAGAGCTCCCACTGATTCTACATTATGGTGAGTTGTGTAATTATTTCCTTATATATGACAATGTAATAATAATAGAAATAGTGTGCAATAAATGTAATGAGCTTTAATCATACTGAAACAATCCCTCCGCCCCACTTCACCCAGTCCATGGAAAAATTGTCTTCAATAAAACCAGTCCTTAGTGCCCAAAAGGTTGGGAACTGCTGGTTTAGAAAAGGAAAATGATATTAGAATATTATTTTAATAATATTATTTAATAAAATTAGAATAATATTTTAGTATAATTTAATAATGTTTTGTGACAATACTTTAACATAAACTACTGACAATGTATATCAGAATCAAAATGATTGTAGAAAAGAAATCCATAAAATAAAAACTTTATAAGAAATTCTAAAACCAAGGAAATTAGAATAAAATAAAAATAAAGAGTAGATAGAGTTAAGTGCACGTTTAAGTGCTCACATATAAATATACTAAATCATGTGATTTATTCACTATACTGTTAATATGGTCAATTACTATGATTAATTTTCAGTTAGTAACCAACATTCTATTCCTGAGATGACTCAACATTAGTTATTATGTATTATTTTTTTATTACCTTATTTTGCACAGAAATTTTTGTTAAGGACTTTCACATCCATTTCACAATTTGTATAGATCTTTGGTTTCACTTTTTTCTTGTAATATATTAGTCTTTTTTGGTACCAGGTGAATATTGACTTTATAAAATGATTTGGGAAGGGTTTCAGGTTTAGGATTTTTATTTTGTTTTCTTCTAATTAGGTAATGTTTATCTTCCTGTAATGTATTTTTTTTTTTTTGTAAAAGCCTTTATATTTGTTGTTGCAAACTTATTCCTAGTATACTCTTTATTATCTTTTAATATCCATAGGATTTGTAGGAATCTCCTATCTTAAATTCCTGATATTGGCACTTTGTATATTTTCTTTGTGCTTATTAGTCTGGCCAGTAGTTTGTCAAATTCATTGATTATTTCAAAGTACTAATTATTGATTTCACAATTTCCTTCTCTATTTTTTATTTCATTAGTCTCTGTTCTTGCTTTTGTTATATATTTTTTCTTTCTAATTTTAGTTAGACTTGCATTTTGTTTTCCAGCTTCTTGAACTGGAACTCTACATTATTGCTTTTTTGTTTTCTAACAGAAACATTTAAAGCTATAAAATTGAACATGTTGATATGCTGTAGTTTTAGCATAAGTTATTTCAAAGTATTTTTAAGTTTTGCTATTTTCTTATTTGATGAATAACTTTGGAATTGAGAAGTTTAATTTTAAAGTATCTATGGATTTTTCATAAGTGTTTTTATCATTCGTTACCATTTGAAATATGTTGTGGACAGGGAACATACTTTCTATGGTTTCAATTCATCTACATTTTTTGATATTTGTTCTGTAGCCCAGTGTTTCTTCTTCCCATGTGTATTCTGTTTCTGGTGAAAATAATGTGTATTCTACTGTGATCAGCTGATAGAAAAGATATAAAGATTATTGTTCCATAAATTTTAATCTGTACAAGGTAGGTAATAGTGTCATTTATATCTTTGACACATTTACTACTTTGGGAGCCTTTCATAACTCAGAGTAGAGTAATGAACACTCTAACTCATATTGTGTAATTGTGTATTTATACTTTTAGTTCTGTCCCTTTTTTCATGTCATCTGAAACTCTTTGAGTAAGTGATACATTTTCATAATTTTTATGTCTTTTTGATGATTTGATTTACCTGTCATTATAAAATACCTCTTTTCATATCTTTTATATTTGCTATCTTGCTGTCTAACTTCATATGATTGTAAGACATAACATGTCTAGGTATACATATAGTTAAGTCTTATTTTTTTTCTGACAATCGCTATTTTTGCGTTGAATTATTTAGAGCATTTTTAATATAACTCTTATATTAAAATATAGCTGAGCTTAATTTTACTACTATATATTTTCTATTTTTCTGTCTGCATTTTTTTTCCTATTTTTCCCTGGCTTCTTTTAAAGTGTAAAATGAAAATAGTACTTTTAAAAATATGTTTTTATATGTTTTACATATTTTTATAAATACTTATAGAAGAAAATTATATGTATATTATTTAAATGTGTTACATGTTTATATGTATATATATATATGTAAAGAGGTGATAAAGATAGGTGATAAAACCAAGGGTCTTCCTATTTTATTCATTTTTTTTCTCTATAATGCATTTTTTTTATAAAAGGGTGAAATGATTTGAAAAATTGTTGATATAAATGTATTACAGGTACATAGGTGAATAGGCAAATGGATATATATGATTTTCCGAGCATAGAGAAAGTTGTGGGAGGAACAGAAAAACCATTATATCCAATTAACTACATCTGTTTTCTTACCAGTGTGCCAGGGGAGGGGGAACAAGGAGAAGCTGTTCATATCCTTATCATATGCCAATGAGTCTTTATTTATTTATTTAGATACAAGGTCTTACTCTGTTACCCAGGCTGTATAGTGCAGTGGCATGATTTCAGCTCACTGCAATCTCTGCCTCCCGGGTTCAAGCAATTCTCGTGTCTCAGCATCTCGCATAGCTGGGATTACAGGTGCACACCACCATGCCCAGCTAATTTTTTGGTGTATTTTTTGGTAGAGACACAGTTTCACCATGTTAGCCAGACCGGTCTAAAAATCCTGACCTCCAGTGCCCCAAGTGATCCACCTGCCTTCGTTTTGTTAGGATTACAGGCATGAACCACTGTACCCGGCCTGCCATTGCATCTTTAAAAAACCATATTTTCATTTTATCTTATTATTATTATTATTTTGAGAAGGAGTCTTGCTCTGTCGCCAGGCTGGAGTGCAGTGACACAATCTCAGCTCACTGCAACCTCCGCCTCCTGAGTTCAAGCGATTCTTCTGCCTCAGCCTCTCAGGTAGCTGGGACCACAGGCACGCGCCGCCACACCCAGCTAATTTTTGCATTTTTAGTAGAGACGGGGTTTCACCATGTTGGCCAGGATAGTCTCGATCTCTTGACCTCGTGATCCACCCGTCTCAGCCTCCCAAAGTGCTGGGATTACAGGCCTGAGCCACCATGCCTGGCATCATTTTATCGTTAAAAAGAATAAAGATTTTTAAGGGACATCATTTTAAATTGTTAAAATTGAGTTTCTAAATTAGTTGTCATTTGTAAATAAACTTTAATTATTTTTATATAGTACTCTGATTTATATTAGTCAAGTTGCAATTCAACTCTTTTATATTGCTACTTTTATATTCACCCATTTGGTCATTGCTACAGAAAAATTAACAATCAGCAAATTATCATTTTGTTGCATAACGCCACCGAATCTATTTATATAGGACTTGATATAAAAAAACTTGCTACTAATTTATGAAAATTAGGTATCTTAGATATGTATTATTGAAATGATTACCTTATTAATATACTCTTTCCATATAAGAGAAGTCTTGAGTGTATATCTAGCATATTAATGTATTCTATTACAACTATCAGCTTTCTAGCTAGTTGCCTAATATGTTCAATTATTATATAGGTATTCATTTTTAAGCATAAGTTTATTTTGTTTTATAGCAAAATCAAACAACATCAAAAATCAGCATACTAAACTTAAGATATTTTTGCTTTACATTATTAGAGCCTGTGTTAGAAGCATAATATTCTCAACTTTCAAAACAAACATCACACAAATTCTACTTTAACTGAAATTTTATAGGCTATTTATAAATTCCATATATGCCTTCTGGTGAGAGCAAATGAAGAAACTTTTTCAAAGTATCATCCTTATCATGTAGTTTTGTTTCTCTGGAACTTACTTTTGACTCTGAAGAAATTTTGTTGCATCAGAGAGAGAAAAAATCTAATAAAAAAGAGATGCATAAAATTTGATTGTCTATAAACCTTTTCATCTTCACAAATTATAAATCCTATTCTGAGGAATCTTTCAGTACAAATAACCTAAAGGGTAGATAAATTGACTTTAGTTAAAGTCACTCAATAAATACTTATCAGTTACAATCTTTCCCTTAAAGTCCTGTGAGGCTTGTCTTTTCATTTACTGAAAACTTTGCCTGTTCATCTCTTTTATCTGCCTGAAGCACTAACCTCATACCAAAAATTGTTAAATATATATACATATATACACATATAAATATATACACATATATGTAATAGCATAATAACTGGTACATCAAATATGGGTAATGAATATACGTTAAACATAGTTATTGCTGCATAAACTAATGAGTTCAAGTTATTGTACAAAATTCTCAAAACTTTATAATTGTACACAATGTGGAGAATAATCATAAAATAAATTTTAAAATGGTGGCTTTTGACACAAAACCTGAAAGTTGTTTTCTATATTTTTGCAAATAACTAAATCTCATATTAAGCTTTACTTATTATGCTATTGTTTATTTTGTCAGTGGAAGAGAATAGGTGCGTTAGTAACACTGGAGAAATCATGCATAAACTCTTGGTATATCTGTATTACAGATACATAGAATAATAGACTCTTGCAACTTGACTAATATAAATCTTAGTAGTACACTAAAGTAAAATAGATAAAATATCACCTATTAGCCTCCATATTTTAAAAATATGAAAAGGAAATAAAACACACATATACATTATCATAGTTATATATTAACATATTATATAAATTTTATATGATTCTAATTTCTGAAGCCAATCAAGGTATTCTCAGTGTACTAACTGATCAATCTTAAAAATTTATGAAATGATGATAAACTCATCAATATCAACATGTTCTCAGATGAACTGAAGAATTACCCATAACTTCAGAATCCACTGAATTCCATATTCAAAATGACTCCACTGAGTTTCTTATTCAAGATCATACAATAAGTATTCACTGAGCTCAGATTAAAAATATTTGCACTCTGTCATTTATTGTAACAAATATATTTATTCTAAAAAGAGCCAAGTGAAAAACAAGCTGATATCTCTTTCTCCTCCTTGGCCATGAATTGTACTCTTAAGTTTGAAATAGGACAACTGCAATTATTTTCATGAATTTCATCAGGGGTGCCAATTCATGACAACTCAATGATGACTGCCTCTCTCTCTTTTCTCTGTGGAATTTTAATTAGTCAGAGATTAGAACGTCGAACTCTGTGTTTGGTGTCTTTTTTCATGTCTTTCGTTTATCCTACCTCTATTTCTTTATGGTTTATTCTATTAAGCTTCTTAACATCTGCTTTCAATTCACTAATTCTCAATTCAGTGTGCTATTAAATAAAGAATTTTTAATATCTGGTATGTTTTCTTTTTACAGATATCATAATTAATTTTTACAAACATTACACTTAATATACAAATATAAAGTTATATATACATATATATATATATATGGCCATTTTCTCAGAATTGCTGGTTGATTTACTATGTCCTCTTAATTACGAGTAATTAGAAATTTTTGTGTGTTTATTCTTTGCTTTTCAAAAAACTGACTGCACCTTTATTTTCTACATCTGAAAATCTAACATATAAAATATTTGTAGAGCTGTAATTAGTATTTCTGATGGTTCTTGCTCATGTGACTCATTTCCTTGTGCTGCTTTTAATTTAGTCCTATGAGCTGCTCATTTTCCTTAGAAAATTATTTGAAGAAATTATTATTATCATTATTATTATTATTATTTTTTTTTTTTTTTTGAGACGGAGTTTCGCTCTTGTTACCCAGGCTGGAGTGCAATGGCGCGATCTCGGCTCACCGCAACCTCCGCCTCTGGGTTCAGGCAATTCTCCTGCCTCTGCCTCCTGAGTAGCTGGGATTACAGGCACGCACCACCATGCCCAGCTACTTTTTTGTACTTTTAGTAGATGGGGTTTCACCATGTTGACCAGGATGGTCTCGATCTCCTGACCTCGTGATCCACTCACCTCGGCCTCCCAAAGTGCTGGGATTACAGGCTTGAGCCACCATGCCCGGCCCTTGAAGAAATTATTTTAAGTTATGATGTTTATTTTGATGTTTTTTTCAGAATAAATTTTGCCTGGTTCTGCAAAAACTTGAGGACTCTACCAATCTCTGCCAACATCAAACAATATTCATATTTTGTTTAACAAAATATGAAAGTCCTCAAGTCCAAAGTTTACATTCATTGACATTATATAAAATATAAGATATTTTGCTTTTGTATTTAAATATTATTGCTATATAGACACTATATTAGTTATGTGACATCAAGGGGAAATCTTAATTCATAATGAATATACTGTTAATGTTCAGACACAGTATTAAGTATAGTCACTTGAAATATATGTAAATATACATATAGTATACATACACAAGTAATTTCACTTTTTAACTTCATTTGATATAAAGTTAGAAAGCAACAAGCAAAATCATTTGACACTATCATATTTCATCACTTTGCTCACATGTATGAGTATGTATGAAAAACCATGGCATGATTCTACTCAGATAACTCAAATTCGAATATAATGATTCGCAATTGGTTTCCTTCCTACAGACCAGAGAGCTAAGGTTAAAGGAGACAAATACCAGGCCGACCTTTCTTGCAAGGACAGAGGTGAAGGACATTCCCTGCGTCTTTGGTTTTCCCAGGCTGAATCTTTCTTGATTGGATCAGTGAGAAAAAGACTCTACCAATGGGGATGTTCATGTTTTCTAGTATTACTGTAGTCACAGAAAGAGTCCCAGAACTCAAAATCATCCCTATGTATTATTAATCCAACGTAAATTACTGATACTAGGCACTACCCAGTTACTGCTGGTATACAAAGACATTTGGATTTCAGGCAGTTGAACACATAGGAATTCTGGCTATGCAGGACCACATCAGCCAAATTATTAACTTTGTCATATCTATTCCTGTACCTAACCAATGTACATGTGTGCAGTAAATACATTGGAAACATTTCAACACAAATGTATGAACACCCATTAAAAAGACTATTTGCAAATTAGATGTGGAAGAGAAACTTGATAAAGGACATCTACTGAACAGCTTAAGCTAACAACACACATAATGGTGAAAGCTCAAACACATTCCCTCTAAGAAGGAAGAAAAGCAAGGATGTCAATGCCACAACTTCTATTTAGCATTATAAATGGAATTCTAGAAAAAAAAAAAAAAAGAAATATAAGAGCTCGCACTCTGAAGGTGGCCTGCGTTTATTCTACCTGCTGCAGCCCTGAATAATTTTATTTACCCCTGGTAAAACTCTATAGCCTCACCTATCAAATTTAAGAATGTCTTATCTCATTAGATTGTTACTGAGATTTAAAGAGATGATGCACACAAAATACTAAGTATAATGCTTAGCACACATTACAATAAGGACTCAACACATAGCTATCTTTGGAAATTCATGACCAGCCAGCCACGGTGGCTCACACTTATAATCCCAGCTTCCTGGGAGGGTGAGGTAAGAGAATTGCCTGAACCTGGGAGGCAGAGGTTGCAGTGAGCTGAGGTGGCACCACTGCACTTCAACCTGGGTGATAGAGTAAGACTCCGTCTCCAAAAAAATAAAAGAAAAGGAAAGAAGAAAAAAGAAATTCAGTTACTAGGTGGGTGCAGTGGCTCACACCTGTAATCTCAGCACTTCAGGAGGATCATTTGAGGTCAGGAGTTTGAGACCAGCCTGGGAAACATGGTGAAATCCTACCTCTACTTAAAAATACAAAAAAAAATGGCCGGGCGCAGTGGCTCAAGCCTGTAATCCCAGCACTTTGGAAGGCCGAGGCGGTAAGAATATAAAATAATCGGGATACCTAAAATAGAAGATAAAGTTAGCATCATTAACAAAGGACAGGATTATTTAGATAGAAAAAACTGAAAAAAAAAAACTGACAATAAAATAATTAGAACTAAAAATGAGTTTAATAAATTTTTCCAAATATAAGGTAAAAACCCAAACATCTGATATATATATATATATATATATATATATATATATATAGAGAGAGAGAGAGAGAGAGAGAGAGAGAGAGAGAGAGCAAATAACTGAAAAATGAAATAAAACTAATTCCATTTAAAATAATGCCAGAAAATGAAATTCTTAGGAATAAATTTAAGGAAAGACAGATAAAAATCCTTACACTAAAAACTAAAACATATGACTGAGAAAAAGTAAAGAGCTTAATTTACTAAATGGAGTAAATGATCAAAAGAAGAGATAATGTAAAGATTGATTTCACCCGAGTTGATCCAGAGAGTAAATGCAGTACCACTCATAAACTCAGCAGACTATTTAAAATAGCAATTCATAGCAAGTTCTAAAATATATGTAGAAATTCAAAGACCTGATGCTCTCTTCTCTGGCCTTTCGAATGTAAGATATGAGAGTTTTAATATGTTGCCAAGGAAAAATTATTGCTTTCACTTAGACTTTAATTGTTGATTAATCATTTTTAGTCTTTCATTGTCTTTCTCCAAATCATTTATTGCCCCAAGCAGCAGTCATTTGATTTTATAGTCTTTATAATTACTTTTTTCTTTAAAGCTCTGAAAGTTTGAAGCATGTAACTTACCAATGTATTGTCTTCCAATATTAGCTCATTCCTTTTCCTCACCATGAAATTTTAAACAATTGAAGTATCTCCACAGATCTTCAGCTATTCACTCACCATCGATAATGGGGTTCTTCAGGAAGTGACATGAATCAGCTCCAAAATTTTATTTAAGGATATGTTTCCTCGGACCACTCTTGGAATCAATTCTCACTGGTCGGATTTCCCATAAATGGACTTGGAAATGAAAAATTTTGTACAGTAAATTTACAGAAGAGTATTGTGGATGAATACTTGTGAGGGAGTAAAGGCAGTGATTAGGCAGAGAGAGCAGCTGTACTGCCATGCAAATTCCACAGCACTCTCTGATGATCTATAAGAATTGTCTTGCATCCTGGCAAGGGGAAAAGACTATTATCACATATCAACAATTCATTAGATTTGGGCTGCTTCTGAGAGAAAGTGTGAACTTGGGTGAGACACCTCTCTTTAGCTCAGATTAATGTTTAGTCACATATAGGTGAAACTATTACAACATTCAATTTCAGAATATTTTTATCTCTTCAAAAAGAACTATATACCCTTTAGCTGTCATTCCCCTATGCTACTGCTATGCCTTCTCTCAGCTCTAAACGCTAATCTACTTTCTATCTGTACAGGTTTTCCTATTCTTACATTCATGTGATTGGAATCATACAAGTATACTTTGTGTGTGTGTGAATAGCTTCTTACACTTAGCACGATGTTTTCAAAGTTCATCCATGTATTTGAGTTGTTTCCACCTTTTGGATTTTATGAATATGCTTCAATAAACATTCGTGAGCAAGTTTCTGTGTGGACATGCACCGTTTACTGAATAAAGACTCCTTTCTTTGTTGCTTTTTTTTATTATTATTGTTTCAAAGATCAGATGGCTGTAGGTGTGAGACTTTATGGATTCACTACTCTATTCCACTGATCCTTGTATCTGTACTAGTTCCATGCTGTTTTGGTCATTGTAGCATTATAGTGTAGTGTGAACTCAGGTAAAAGATGCTTCCATCTTTTATTCTTTATGTTTAGAATTATTTTGGCTACAAGTGTTGGTAGTTTGCTAAGAGTAACGTTGTATCTGTAAATTGCTTTGGACAGTACGACCTTTTTAGCAATAAAGTCTCCTCCAATCCGTGAGCTTGGACTATTTTTTCCATTCATTTGTGTCATCTATGATTTCTTTTAGCAGTGTTTTATAATTCTACTTGTAGAGAACATTCACTTCCTTAGTAAGCTGTATTCCTAGGCATTTTACTTTTTTGTGTGGCCATTGCAAATGACTTCGTATTCTTGATTTGGCTCTCGGGTTGAACATTATTGGTGAGTAGAAATGCTACTAATTTTTGTACATTTATTTTGTATATTTAATACTTTGCTGAAATCTTATTTCTCAGTTACAGAGCCCTTTTGCAGTCTACAGGGTTTTCTAGGTATAGAATCATATATCCACAAAAGAAGATAGTTTGATATCTTTTCTGATTTGGATGCCTTTTATTTCTTTCTCTGGCCTGATTGCTGTGGCTAGGACTTCCAGTACTATGCTGAAGAGGAGTGGTGAGAGTAGGCGTCCTTGTATGTTTTAGTTCTTAAGGGGAATGTTTCCAGTTTTTGCCTGTTCAATATAATGTTGGCTGTGGGTTTTTCACAGCTGGCTCTTATTCTTTTTAAAGTAGGCATGTTCTTTTGATGCCCAGTTTCTTGTGGGTTTTTATTATGAAGAGATGTTGGATTTTACTGAAAGCTTTTTCCATATCTATTGAGCTGACATACAGTTTTGTTTTTTAATCCTGTTTATGTGGTGAATCACATTTATTGATTTTCATAGGTTGAAGCAACCTTGAAACATAGGAATGAAGACTTCTTCACCAAGGTGAATTAATTTTTTGATGTGCTTTTGAATTTGATTTGCTAGTTTTTGTTGAGAATTTTTGCACCTATGTTCATCATGGACATTGGCCTGTTGTTCTGTTTTTTTCTTTCTTTCTTTGTGTCTTTGGGGAGGAGTCCCTCCACCTGAATTTTTGGAATCATTTTAGTAGAATTGGTTCCAGTTTTTCTTTGTATGTCTGATAGAATTTATTAATGAATTCATCTGGTCTGAGGTGCTTTGGATGGGGGTGTTGGTAGATTTTTTTATTACTGACTCAACTTCAAAACCCAACATTGGGCTGTTCATAGTTTCCATTTCTTTCTTTTTCCATCTTCAGAGATTGTGTGTTTCCAGGAATTTATCAATTTCCTCTAGATTGTCTGGATTTTATGCATAAAAGTGTTCCTTATAGTCTCTTTTATATTTCTGTGGGATCTATTCTAATGTTATCTTTGCCATTTCTGATTGTGCTTATTTTGAACTTTTTTCTTTGTCAATCTAGCTATTGGCCTATTAATCTTGTTTATTTTTTCAAAAAAAAACTTTTGGTCTCATTGATTCTTCTTATGGATACTTGAATCTCAATTTCATTCAGTTCCACTTTGATTATAGTTATTTTTTTTTCCTTTTGTTAGTTTTGGAGTTAGTTTGTTCTTGTTTTTCTAGCTGCTCTGGATGTGATGGTGACAATTAATTTGAGATCACTTTAACTTTTAGAGGTAGGCATTTAGTGTCATAAACTTTCCTCTTAACACTGCTTTTGCTGCATCTCAAAGATTTTGGTATGTTGTATATCTATTTTCATTAATTTCAAAGATTTTTTAAAATTCTGTCTGGATTTTGCTGTTTACTCAAAAGTCATTCATGAGCAAGTTGTTTAATTTCCAAGTAATTGTGTGGTTTTGAAAGACTTTTTTAATATTGGTTTCTATTTTTATTCCACTGTGGTATGAGACCATGGTTAGCACGATTTTGATTTGTTTGAATTTATTGAGACTTGCTTTTTTACCAAGTATGTGATAAATTTTGGAATATATTCTGTCTGCAGGTAAGGAGAATGTATATTCTGTGGTGGATGGGTGGAGCATTCTCTAGATGTCTATTAGATCCAATTGGTCAAGTGTTGAGTTAAAGACCTGACTTTTCTTGTTAGTTTTCTGCCTGGATGATCTGTGTAATGCAGGCAGTGGGGTATACAAGTTCTCCACTATTACTGTGTGGCTGCCTAAGTCTTTTCATAAGTCTAGTGTACTTGTTTTACGACTCTGAGTGCTCCAATGTTGGCTGTATATATTTAAGATAGTTAAGTCTTTTTTAATTGAATTCTTTATCACTATGCAATGCCCTTCTTTTTCCTTTTTGACTGTCGTTTGTTTAAAGTCTGTTTTATCTGATATAAAAATAGCGAAAGCTGCTCTTTTTTTGTATGTATGTTTGCATGGTACATCTCTCTCCAATCTTGTACTTGGTGTTTATAGGTGTCATTATGTATGAGATGGGTCTATGGAAGACAGCAGATGGATGGATCATGTTTTTTTAAACCCAACTTGCCACTCTGTGTCTTTAAGTGGGGCTTTAGACCATTTACATTCAAGGTTAATATTGATATGTGAGGTTCTGATCCTATTGTGAAGTTGTAGTTTGTAGTTTCTATTGTGGTTTTGCTTTATAGGTTCATAGGGCTCTGTATTTTAAGTGTTTTTGTGGTAACAGGTACTGTTCTTTTGTTTCTATGTTTAGAACTCCCTTAAGAATCTCTATTAAGGCTGGTCTCCTGACAGCAAATATCCTTAGCGTGTGCATGTCTGAAAAATATTTTACTTCACTCATAAAACTCAGTTTGAAAGGGTATTAATTTTTTTTCCTTAAAAATGCTGAAAATAGGCCCCCAATCTCTTCTCTCTTGTAAGATTTCTACTGAGAAATTTGCTGCTAGACCTATGGAGTTCCCTTTGTACAGAATCTTATTTTTTTTCTCTAGCTGCCTCTAAGATGTGGACCTTGGACAGTCAGGTGCCTATGTGCCTTGGTGATACTCATTTTGTATAGTATCTTGCAGGTTTTCTTTGCATTTCTTTTATCTGGATGTCTACTTCTCTAGCAGACTAGGGAGATTTTTTAAATTATTCCCTCAAATATATTGTCCAGGTTGTTCACTTTTCTTTCTTGTCTCTCAGGAATGTCAATAATTAATAGTTTTGATTGCTTTTTATAATCTCATGTTTCTCAAATACTTTTTGTTTTTTAATTCTTTTGTCTTTATATTAGAGTGGGTTCATTCAAAAGATGAGTTTTCAAGCTCTGGAATTCTTTTTTTTTCTGTTTGGTTCAGTCTATTCATAAAAATTTCAATCGCATTTTGAAATTCCTTAAATGAGTTTTTTCATTCTAGAATCTCAGATTGATTTCTTTTATAATGTTTATTTCCTGGATTGTCTACAAAGTTTCTTTGTATTGATTTTAAACTGTGTCTTAGGACTCATTGAGCATCCTAGCAATCCATGCTTTGAATTATTCATCTGTCATTTTTGAGTTTCCATTTTGGTTAGAGAACATTGCTGGTGAGCAAGTGCAATCATTTTCTGGTGTCACTATATTCACATTTTTCATGTTGAAAGAAGAAACCAATACAATAATTCAGAATTATTGTATTGTATTGGTTTATTCTTACCTATAGATATTGGCATTTCTACATTTTATAATTATTTTTGCACAGGTTGGATTTTTTTATTTTTTATTATTTTCCTACAAGGTTATTACTGTAACTTTTTCTTTCCCTTTTCCTTCCCCCACCTCCCCAGATAGTGTGGCTATAGAGAACGCTGGGTAGAATCATTTGACTTTGCTTCTACAGCAGTATGCACTTCTTTCAGCAGGTTTTTTGTTGTTGGTTTTTTTTTTTTGCATTTTAGGTTTTGGGGTACATGTGATGAACATGCAAGATTGTTGCACAGGTACACACTTGGCAGTGTGGTTTGCTGCCTTCCATCCCCCCACCTGTATCTGTCATTTCAGGCAAAACCATTCAGGACATAGGTGTAGGCAAGGACTTCATGACCAAAACGCCAAAAGCAATGGCAACAAAAGCCAAAATAGACAAATGGGACCTAATCAAACTCCACAGCTTCTGCACAGCAAAAGAAACAGTCAGTAGAGTGAATCGGCAACCAACAGAATGGGAAAAAATTTTTGCAGCCTACCCATCTGACAAGGGGCTGATATCCAGAATTTACAAAGAACTAAAGCAGATCTACAAGGTTTTTAATTGAGCTGTGAAGTTTGTCCCGCAAGCCTGTAGGTGGCACTTACCTGTAAGCCATTTTGGCTGAGTATATACTTGATCATTGTTTACTAGCAGAAGCTCACTTTTGCCTTTTCAAATTAGCTGATTCATAGAATGCACAGTGTCCTGAGTTCCTTGCTAAGCCTCAGTAAGGGAGGGGCAGAAGCCATGAAGGGTGGGGCCAGACCAGGAAGGTCCTCCTGCAGATGGCCTGATGAAAGGCAGAAACACCAGTGCCAAGTGTTTATTCAGTGGGTGGCCAGCAGTCACCCAGTGGTGTACCTAGGCATTGAGCTGTGAAACCTCCTTGGTTTCAAGTTCTCTGCACAGAATAGGAGAATGACCTAAGTTTCTAATCCAAGAGAGTGGGTGCTTCAGATGCCTGGAGATCTGCATGTCTGTAGAGCAGAAATTGTCCCCTTGCACCAAGATATCTGACCAGGAAGAGTGAGACAGGTAAGACTGCTGATCCCATCAGGCAGGTGTTCCAAAAGCCTGGATATCTGCTGTGCATGGAGCAGAGAGAGTCCTGCTACATCAAGATCTATGTCCAGGAATATTGGGACAACTCAAGCTGCTGAACCAGCCAATAAGTGCTTAAAATTCCTGGAGATGTATCTGGGCTTGGAGCAGAGAGAGCCTCGCTGCTCATCATATATCTCCAGAAAGGGTGGGACAGCTCAGGCTATTGGTCCAGGCAAGCAGGTGCTCCAAATACTTGATTTCTAACTGGGGGTGGAGCAGAGAGGGCCCTGCTGCACAGTGATCTCAGGGGAGCAGAGTACAATGCCCAGAAATGGCACCAGCCTGCCAGTTCCAGGTTGCAAAGCTAAATCTGGCTGCAAGTCTCACCTCCCATGGAAAACTGCAGCTGTAGCAACTCTCCTCCCAGGCTTATGACATGGGAAAGCACATTCCAGCAAATACTGCTGAGGTGACTTCCACAGTTTTGGATGTAGAAACTCCTACCCCACAGCAGAGCATACACTCCAATCTCTGGCTATGGAGTAAAATACCTGCACAGCCACACTGCCAGGTCTTCAAAAATGATTTTCTTTGTGTACTTGGACTAAAAATGGCATCTTGCTGTCACTCCCAGGTCTGAGAAAATGTCTGCAGTTTTTCCTGGTCTCTTTCCCTCCATAGCACCTTTAAGTCTCTCTACAAATTAACTCCAGGGCTTAAAAGAATCAATGTGCTCTCTCACAGCCTGGGTTGCTATGATCCCTAGTCAAAAGTTGAATTACAAGGGAAGTTATCTGCCTATCTCTCTCATAATGGGGCTTCACTCACTTTTATTGGCTGAACGCGGTCACAGCGGTGTTTACCAGTGTTCTCCTCTCTGAGTTATGGGGTGTTCACAATTCTGGTGGATTCTTGTTTTCCTTCTTGCATTAAAGCTCACATTGTTGATATTTACGTAGTATCTTTCTATTTCTGAGTGACTGAGGAATTCTGTAAACCTTTAATCCTCCATCTTGGTTAAAAAAATGTTTAGTATTTTTTAAATTATATCCGTTGAACCACATTTTAATTTTGTTGAGTTCAATATATTTATTTTATTTTTCTCTTTTTCATCTTTTTCTGTTATATCTAGGAATTCATTGCCAATCTTAGATCCTGAAGAGTCAACCATGTTTTCTCCTAAGAATTTTATACTTTTTACTTTTTTGTTCTGTTTTGTTTTTGACCCAAAGACTCACTCTGTCACCCAGGCTGAAATGCAGTGGTGTGATCTTGGCTCACTGCAACCTCCACTGCCTGGGTTCAAGCGATTATCCTGCCTCAACCTCCCTAGTAGCTGGGATCACAGGCTCTGGCCACCATGCCCTGCTAATTTTTGTATTTTTAGTAGAGACGGTGTTTCACCATGTTGGCCAGGCTGGTCTCAAACTCCTTGTCCCAAGTGATTCTCCCACCTTGGCCTCCAAATGTGCTGGGATTATAGATGGGAGCCACCACACCTGGCCACTTTTTAACTCTTATATTTAAGTCTGTAATTCATTTTAAGTTTTCTTTTTTTGTACATGGTGTGAAGAAAGTGTTAACGGTGGAAGAGATCCCAGTTACCATGAGTTACCAGTGACGTAGGTATGCAGATTTGAATCAACTTCAGCCCTTGCTTCCTAAGGGGAAAGAATTAGACTGAGAGGAATAAAGTAGAAAAAGACACCAAGGCAAGTTTCAGAGCAGAACTGCAAGTTTATTTAAAAAGGCTTTAGAACAAGAAAGAAAGGAAAATTCACTTGAAAGAGATCCAAGAGGGCACTTGAAGGTCAAAGAGAAGAAAGCCTTTAACCTTGATTCTAGGGCTGTATAGGCTTACCTCTTTCCTATGATTCTACCCTTAGGGTGGGCCTACCCCAGGCACAGTGCCCCTTCCTCCTTCAGAATTGAGCACATGCAGTGTGTTTAGGAAGTTCTACTCACACCCGTCTGAGGCTTGCTTTCTTTTTCTTGTGGAGGGCACCTGGAAAGTCATAATTTGCCATTTTGTCTCTTAGTGTCCATGCCAAGGAAGTTTTTTCTCCCTGACATCTGGAATCAATTAACACTTTAATGTTAATAGCTGCTGATCATCAGTAAATGGTCCCTCCATGGCACCTGGGTGGTCTGCCAAATTATTTTTAGAGAGGCAGGGTGACAGTTGTCAAACCATCACCTGATAATTCTAGTCGATGGGGAGAAATCATTTTCCCGGACTGCTCATGCCTATCTTACTATTTATAACAGAAAGGATCCCACTTATTTCCTTTGCAGGTGGTTATCCAGTTCCCTTAAATTTATTTGTGAAAAAGACCATTCTTTTCCCAATTTATGGTGTTCAGGGTGAAGAAGGAGATCCCCATCTACAATTGCTCTTCCCTGGATTTATCCTGACCCACAAACAGCTAGAAACTATATAAGAAATCCTGAAATCTTGTTCCTTTGGGGAAGAAAGCTCTCCAGCAAGAATCCTAGGGAGAGAGGTCCCTGTGTTCTTTCTTGTAATAATCTAGAGTGGAATTTCCTACTTATTGAGCTGGTAGAAGAGAGTGATAAAACTGAACTTAATTCAGTTCCACAGACTCTGGCTCTTCTCAATAAATTTTCATAGATTTTCTTAAGTTCCTATTTCTTCATTTGCTGTTTGCTTATAGGACTATTTCCAAAGGCTTTTAATGTATGTGTACATGTGTATTTAATAGTTTTCACCAGTTTCACTAAGGAGTGGGTCAATAGAACTCCTCACTTGGTTACGCAGTAAGTTGATCTTTCTCCTCTATTTCCAGAAGTGTTTTATGAGTACATTGAACAAGATATTTCTAAAAATTATAATTATTTAAATAACTTACGATGACCAAATACTGTCGATAAAAATCAAAACTACAGATATCAACATTTGTTATGCAGCAAAACAATTAAAACAGGTGCTATTAAGGCAGATGTGTACAATTAACCAACAAAACAACAAACTCCAGAAAAATCCCATATGTAATTTATGACAGAAGCTCTACTGAAATTCACAGGAAAAGAATAATAATTTCAATAAATAATGGTGTGTCTGTTGGGTACCCATATCCAAATAAATAAATAACTTGATTTCTCTATTACATCATGCAAAAAATAAATTCCATATGGACTACAAACCTAAACAAAAATTATAAAGCAATAGTTTTTAGAATGTGCTAGCCAAGGGCCAGGCACTGTGGCTGCCTGTAATCCAAGCACCTTGGGAGACTGAGGCGGGCGGATCACCTGAAGTTGGAAGTTTGAGACCAACCAGCCTGACCAATATGGAGAAACCCCATCTCTACTAAAAATACAAAATTAGCCAGGCATGGTGGCACCTGCCTGTAATCCCACCTACTCAGGAGACCGAGGCAGGAGAATCTCTTGAACCCAAGAGATGGAGGTTGCAGTGAGCCATGATCAAGCCATTGCACTCCAGCCTAGGTAACAAGAGCAAAACTCCATCTCAAAAAAAAAAAAAAAAAAAAAAAAAAGAATGTGCTAGCCAAATATAAAAATATATGGTTTGTATTCTATTAAATTTGGATTTCTGTTTATTGAAAAATTAAAATTGTGAGAAAAGCTACAGAATGGGAAAAAATATCTGCAATACATACACAAGAGAGAACACCCAAAGAGAATGTATAAATGACTGGTGCAAACCTTTAATAAAATAAAAGACAGCCCAAGAATATGTGAGTAAAAGGCTTGAAGAGGCACTTTACCAAAGAAGATACTCAAATGAGCAATAACATGTGAAAAGTTGCTTATTATTTTTCAAAAAATAAATCCATACTTTAAACCACAATGTAATATGTTTATGACTCCACCAGAACAGCTAAAATTTAATAGTAGTACAATAGTACAATATCAAATTTTGAAAAATATAAAGAAGCAAAATTGCGTATGTCATTTGTGGGATTGTTATTATTTATATCCATTTTGCAAAATATCTGGCCATAACTATTTAAGCAAATATATACACACTCTCTAACCCAGCATTTATTTCTGAATATATTGGAGGTGTCCTGGTATATACTACCTCTTTGGGGTTGGGGATGGGTGTTCCTTGATAACTCTGATTGATTGTATAATGTGGTATAAATACTATTATAGTGATTGACTTCAAGTTACCGCCATGATATTACTAAAACTAGAGTTGAAAGGCGATGCCCATGATCAACTCCCACAAGTGAATATGAGCTTCCCTTATCCACATAAGATGCTATCTCATCATTAAAGAGTGAGAATTAAGTGACTACATTTATCTTGAACGACAAATGGAAAGTGCTTGCCACTAATCCTTGTTGGATGCAATATTGAAGGGGATATTTCACAAAGAAATCCTCCTAAATCTTACCATCTCAGAAATATACCTCTTAATTGTGATCTATAGAGTCTATCATTGAAGGTATGAAGTGCTAAACTCTTGGTTGGTTATTTACACAATAATTCCATTCTAATTGTCTCTATACAACTTACTAGTCAATCCAAAGGACAAAAGCAGTCAATCAAACTGTGTATTTGTTAAATTAATTAAATTTGTAGAAAAATGTCTGTATGTCATATTACATGTAGATAATATCTACAAGAATTATCTACATGTCACGTAGAAACATGTAGTATTTCTGCATCTACTGGGGAAGAATTGTGCTGTGTAGATAAAGCCCCATTTTCTTTGTCTTATTCTAGGGACAAGTTCATTTCTATCTGTGTCTTCAATATTGATCATTGTTAATTCAGTGGAAAAAAAATTAAACAAATTCTTTGAACTGTAAAACTCATTACACACTAGTTTTTTTATTTTTATTTTATGATTTTGACCAAGGAGGTCTATTAAAAATTATAGATAATAATTATAAAAATATATATTATATTTAAGAAAACATAAGTCTATGAGCAACTGAATATTTTTTAAGATCACATTAAACTTGATTAATCTTTTGTAACAGAAGATCATATAGAATTTATAGTTCCTAAAATGACATCTACTGGAAATATGAATTTTAGATTCAGGTATTAGTGGTAAAATATATCACTTAATTCAAGGTATTTCAGAGCTGATAATTCTACTTATTAAGTAATAAAGTTAAAAACACATCAACCAGGATTTTATTTATTTATTCATAAATCTCATTCTTCATAATAACATTTAATTTCTATGGATTCTGCAGTGAGGGGGGCGCCATCCAATGTGTCAGAAACCAAAAATATGTGACATAATTTTTGTATTTAAAAAATCCACTGCATGGCACAGATACCAAGACAATAATGCCTTTATAATATCTTTTTAGTATTTTTTCTTGAAAATATGATCTACTGACTTTTAAGTTTTGTGCTTTTACATATCAAAATGCTTATTTTACAAGTTAATAAATTTAACTATGTTAATTTTATTTTAATCCCCAAAGACAGCAAATCTCACTCTTTTATTCTCTTCAATTTTATTTATTTATAAATTATTTTCTTAATGTCAGAAAGGGCAGAGGAAAGTCACACATGTAATATTTTTGTACGTTTTCCTTGTTTTTAATGTAAGTAACATTATCTGGTAAGAAATACATATTCCTTATATTTTTCAAGGTGTCAAGATTATTTTAATCTTCTATATCTTCCCATTTAAAATATTTAATGATAAAACAATTAATAGGGATTTAATTTATTTTGAATAAATAAACAATTAACAATAATAATGAGAATGATGCCACGACAGAAACTGACATGGATCTATACTGATACAGCTGTGCAAAAAGAGAATCATAAATTTATCTTTCATAGTTTAAAAGAAAACACAATTTAATATTTTTATATTTTAATTTTAATTTTCACAATTATGTAATTATAAATATAAACTAAATTTTTCTAAACCGGGTAATGTGGGAGGTGATTCAATAAGAAATATAGAATTACAAAGTGGTGATGATGCCATTGCTTAACTCTGTAAGTGGATTACTCATTTCAGTCATGTCAGTATTGTTGAAAATTGACGCAGAAAGCTCTCTTTGCATTGCCTGGACAATGAGCTAACTAGCACAGAAGGCTTCTATCTTCTCCTTGTGAAAGAATTTTATTTAAACTCAGCTCTTCTCTGCATTCAATCTTTAGATACAGGGTCTGTGATGTTTTTAAGCCAAATACCATAAATTGTTGGCATCTACACCCAGATTGCCTGGTACCCATGTAATCTTTTGTCTTTCCACTGGGAAGGTTGGGAAGGGACTGCAGGGCCAACCACTGGGACACATGTGTTCTTGCTTCGAGTATCCAGCACATTCTGCAGGGGCCACAGTAAGGATTGGGTGACTTCTGTGTTTTTATGCTGACTTTTGAATTTCAAGTTTACCAATTAAAGAGTATTTGTCAGTATTCTAAAGGCTAAATGTGATACTGTGAAACTGACCCAGGCCCACTTCACATGACAAGTGTCAAAGTTAGCAATGCTTAGATTACTATATCCGATTTGTGACTAATATACACCTATTATGTATAACCTATTTATCATTTCTGCGCCACATTCTAAATCTAGTCTGACCAAATTATACAATAATTTCTTAAAATAGTCAAAGTGAAGACAGATCAATTAAAGTATTTTTTAAATATTTATATTAGAGAAGGCTATGTTCTCCCAAGGCTTGCTTTTCATAATGCCACATAATAAGAGGCAACTACTTTGTAAAAAAAATAAGTTCTGTTTTTCCACAACGTCATCAGCATCTATTGTTTCTTGACTTTTTAATAATCACTATTCTAAATGGCATGAAATGGTATCTCATTGTGGTTCTCATTTGCATTTCTCTAATGATCAGTGATGTTGAGCTTTTTTTTTTTTTATGTTTGTTGGCCACATAAAGGTCTTCTTTTGAGAAGCGTCTGTTTGTAAACTTTGCCCACTTTTTGATGGAGTTGTTTGTTTTTTTCCTTGCAAATTTGTTTAATTCCTTGTAGAATCTGGATATCAGATCTTCATTAGATGGGTAGATTGCAAAAATTTTCTTTTGACCCAAAAATCCCATTACTGGTTATATACTCAAAGGAAGATGAATTATTCTATTATAAAGACACAAGAACATGTGTGTTTACTGTAGCAATATTTGCAATAGCAAAGACTTGGAACCAACAAAAATGCCCATCAATGATAGACTGAATAAAGAATTGTAATACATATGCAACATGGAATACTATGCGGTCATAAAAAAGAAAGCAATCATGTCCCTTGCAGGGACATGGATGAAGCTTGAAGCCATCATCCTCAGCAAAGTAATACAGGAACCGAAAACCAACCACCACATATTCTTACTCATAAGTGGGAGTTGAACAATGAGAAAACAGAGACACAGGGAAGGGAAAGACACATACTGGGGATAGTTGCGGGATAGGGGAAAAGAGGAAGAAGAGCATTAGGACAAGTAGCTAATGCATGGGGAACCTAAAACCTAGACGATGGGTTGATAGGTGCAGCAAACCACCATGGCACATGTATACCTATGCAAAAATACTGCACATTCTGCCCTTGTATCCCATAAATTAAAATAAAATTTTAAAAAATAATAATAAAAGCAAAATTTTTTACCAAGATTAATTCTGTATAGGCACCAATTATTCTGTCTATAATGGCACCAAGAATTCTGTTTCATTTGATTTAGATTTTTTCTACTAAATATCAAATTGGTTTGAAATTGTATACATGAAATTTCAGTTATCACAAATACATCAAATGTATAGTAAGTCCGTATATCTTTTCAATTATATTTGTCTTTTCAATGTCTTCAATTATATATATATATGTCTATATATCTTATCAATTATACTGTCTATAATTGATAGTAAATCTATTATTAAATTTAATATAGTAAATATATTACAGTGAATATATAGTAAATAGTAAGTCTATTATTAAAATATATATAGCAATTCTATATATCTTTTCTGGGTCAATTTCCAACAATACTGACATGACTGAAGTGAATAATGAACTTATACAGTTTAAACTATAGTGTCATCATCACTTCATAATTCTACACATCTGATTGAACCATCTCCAACATTACCCAGTTTAGAAAACTTTAGTTTATACTTATAAGTACATTATTTTAAAAATTAAAATAAATTTTTTAAATTTTATTTTCTTTTAAATTAAAATACAAAAGTTGAAATTAAAATGATTCTCTTTTGCACATCTATATTTACTATGTGCAATAGTAAATATAATTGAAAGACATAGATTATATATGATTGATTATATATATGTACTATACAGTAAATATAAATGAAAATATAAAAAGAGCTTTAAGTTGTTCCAAACTAGGAAACAATTCTCCGTATTTCACTCATTTTTTATCCCAGAAATATATAATCACTTCTGAGTTCCAAACTGCTAACTATATACTACTTCATTCTCATATTCTAACAGCAACACATTCATTTCACTATTTTTAAGAATTACCATTTACCAAGAATGGAGGCACTATAGGTAAAAATAGAAAACTAGAAGGAAGAAATCTGCTTAAAGATATAGTATAGGTATGCCAACTATAGAAAATATTTTCATGTGGCATACTACTGTAGATTATCTGGCTTTCTTTAAAACAATTGTCATAATTTTCAGGTAAATGGCTAGTGGTTAAAAATCCGAGGGCACATATTAATTAGTTGGACTCATATGACTTATAACTATTTAAGGTGTGGGTTATCCTTCTGCCATCTCAGAGGCTATTATTGCTTTAAGGGCTGAAGCCTACACAAGGCAGCCAAGAATGTGACAGAGACAGCAGGGGCCCACTCTAAAGCTGCTGAGCCCATCTGTCATAGCAAGGATGTTAGCATTTACTTTAAAATCAAATTTCCATTCTAAAATGTAATTTCACCAACCACTAACTCTTGCAACATTATATATTTTTACTCAGTTGCTATTTCTGAAGCTACTAGTCATGACTAGCTCTTTATTAAAATTTGACTGAAGCTGCATGTATGTATTAGATCAGTGAGTACATTAAACATTATGTTATTTAAGCAGATTGGGACATATGGTATTTTAGGGCATAGTGTTAATATATAATTGTCATCCATTTTCCGAATAATATAGTTTTCATAGAAATTTATACTGGTAATTTTGAATTTTCAGTGAGAATATTTACTACAAGTTTTATAATGCTTAAACATTATTAATAATAATTTTTATATTAAAATGACAGTAATTATCAATCGATCAGAAATTAAAATCTAGTTAATTCTATTATTGAATGCATGTGTATTTGTGTATGTGTAATAGCACGTGTGTATGTACATGCATGCACATATACATAAACACAAACACTATATACTAACACACATGTATGTGGTATAAATGTAAGAGGGGACTTCAAATTTCATAGAAAAATGGGATTAAAAGATTAAAAAACAATCTCTCAACATAAAGAAACGTGATTAAAACTTAATGTTAAGAATGTTCATGAAACAGGGGATTAAAAGATAAAAATTTAAACAAACATTTCACAACATAAAGCTCCATCAAGTTCAAAACACTTTTGCAGCAATGAAACCACCCATTTAGTCAATCTCTAAAGAATTGAGGGTCCTAGAAATTTAACCATGTAAATGTAATCTTATTTACATTATCAGCTGAAGAACAAGGGTTTCCTTTATGAAATTTTAAGATTAGGAAACAGAAAGAAGTCAGAAGTAGACAAATCAGGATGGTAAGCTAGATACTTAAGGATATCCTACCAAAATTCTTGCAAAATGGCTCTTGTTTGATGAGAGAAATGCGCAGAAGCATTGACATGGTGGAGAAGTACACTCTGGCGAATGTTTCTCAGCCATTTTTCTGCTAAAGTTTTGGTTAACTTTCTCAAAACACTCTCATAATAAGCATGTTATTATTGTTTGTCTCTCCAGAAAGCCCCAATGCCTTGAGCATCCCCACTAAACTGCTGCCAGGAGCATTGCTTTTGACCAGTCCATTGGTGCTTTGACTGGACCACTTCCACCATTTGGTAGCCATTGCTGTGATTGTGCTTTGTCTTTAGATTGTACTGGTGAAGCCATGTTCCATCTCTCAATATAATTATTTGAAGAAATGCTTCAGGATTTGATCCCACTTGTTTATATTTCATTGAAATTCTGCGGTTTTCACAGCTGATCTGGGTGCAATGGTTCTGACACTCATTGAATGGAAAGTTTGCTTAATTTTAAATTGGCACTCAGAATTATGTAAGATGAACAAATTAAAATGCCTATGGTGTTTGCTATTGTTTCTGGTATTAATTATCAATTCTCTTCAATCAGGGAATGAACAAGATGAACTTTTCCTTACAAATTGATGTGGACGATCTGTCTCTGCAGGCTTCATCTTCAACATTGTCTTGTCCTTTCTTAGAATGGATTATCCACTTGTAAACTGCTAATTTGTGAGGGAGGGACATTTTCCTCATAAAGCATTTCAAAAAGTATCAATGGTTTTACCATTTCTTCCACCCAAGCTACACCATAATTTGATGTTTCTTCTTGCTTCAGTTTTAGCAGAATTTATGTTGCTTTGACAAGGCCGCTTTTCAAACTGATGTCTCACCCTTCTTAGTGACTCAGACTAGATCTTGTTTATATATGTTTAACAAGGTATATAAGTTTATTTTGATCATGAACCGTTTTTTCATAATATGCATATTTTATGATATTTTTAAGACCCTCGTATGTGTGTGTGTGTGTGTGTGTGTGTGTGTGTGTGTGTGATCCACTATATATGTGGAAGGAGAAATGTATAAATACATGTACTAATATGAACTATATCCTCATGTACATATGCATCCTTATAAACATGTGCATTATTTATGAAAGCTTTATTACCTACTATGTGTTAAGTGACTGTTTTCTTAGCTAGGCAAATGATTTCTATTGATTTTTTTTCCTTATCCCATATATTTACTATTCTGTAACTCATTCCAAAAAATAGGATAAAGGATAAATAACTTAAAGTGTTTTTTGAATGAGATTACAGTCCATATATGATTTACAGGACCAAGCAGGCAAAGAAGATATATATTCAATCAATGCCTCTTTGTGGGTCATATTTGATTTTTAGAATTTTTTCTTACCTTATCACAAGACTGAAATGAAAAGTGATGCTATCATATGATGGAATATTTGTTCAATCAAACAGGTTAATAGTCTAAAAACAGAAAATTAATTTCTATTTTATCAAAGAAAAACAGTTTGTTGAAAATCAGTCAGCTTTTGTACATAGCTAAGAAAATACTCACTGCTTTTCAAGTCATCAAATGCTTTTAGTAAACGTCTAAAACAAGGTAATTAAAATGTCAACTCGCAATTTTATTAAGTATTTTTCTGAATTTAAAAAGAGAAATGTCATAGCATATCCTTTCCTCCAGATTTGTGTGCTCTTGGTCAAAAGCAAGCATGAACAGCCTCTGAAGAGCTGCATCTCTAAATGCAAGTATCCCCACATTATTATATGTATATGAGCAGGCACGGGCCCTCTCTTTTCTGACATTCGCTGAAGTGGAAGATGTGATTCCAAACATTAGTTTTGTATGTGATGAATTTTAAAAAGTGTTAAAGGACAATGTAAAGTTACCGATCTATTCATTAGCATGTCTTGCTTTATAAAATCCAGAGGTTTTTTCTATGTTGCTATATGTTGCATACAGAATCTTAGGGTACGCATATCTGACCTAGATATAAAGATCTGTTCTTATGTTATTTTTATGTTGAGGTAGAGTTAACATAAAGTAATATGCAACAATGTTCTTTTCAGTGAGATTTATAATTATACCCACCATCTCTGTACCTGCAGCAAATAGAAATGCTTTTGTCAAGGTAGTCTGTACGAAATGCTTAACTTGGCAAATTCTTCAATATACTTATAAAGCATGTTATAATAAATATTTACAATGCTTTTTCTGGTAGCAATAACTAATTAATGCTAAATATATTTTTGAACTTCTACTATGTGCCAGAAAAACATTGGTAAAACAAATCTGAATAAACAGACTATTTTCTCAAACTATAAGTAAAGATTGTACATAAACCCACATTTACACTTGTTTTATTTGCTACAAAAACACTTAGAAGAACTACCTGGAGCATAATGGCTAACCAGAGAAGTTGATGCTTCTATCCAGTATTGAGGGGTAGATCACATTTTGTTCGATAAAGATTTTTAAAGTCTCATGTCTCTACAGGCTTCTATGGTTTTTCTTCTATTAATTGGTTCAAATAATTAATCAGTGATTACTAGATGGATAATTGATTGGTATAACCAGGATTTACATAGAACATGTTAAAGGAGTGACTAGTATGGAAGGTAAAACTTTAACAAATCTAAATCATGAAAAGCCTTGAATACCATTCTGATTTCTTTAATTTTCTATTAGCTATTTCAGGTCACCAAAAGATATTTTTATGAAAATAACATGGTCCTTTTGATTATTTCAGAAGACCATTTTGAAAACAGCAAAGAAACCCCATTAATAGGAGATCCTTAGATTGAATTTAGAAAGAAAGACCATTGGAAAGTGTCTGAGAAAAAGAACTGTTGCTTAGAATGCAGTCATTAGCAGCAATTAACAAACATTACTAAAATAATTGATATACATAATAAATATAACTGCAAAAAATATGGGATCTCAGGCAAAACAAGTAAAATAGCTATCCTATGCTCAAAACAAGAAAATATTTATCTCTTCTCACAAATCTTAATTCACACTGATTCCCTCTCCTGGATATGAAGAAGAATGGATAGAATAAGTACTGATAAATTTGCTATATTTTAAGTTTTACACATACACACTCACAAACACACCCACACACATTTTCTTAACATATTTTTCTCCATTATCCTCATGGCTTATGTTGATTATTCTTTTTTTTTTTTTTTTTTTTTTTTTTTGAGATGGAGTTTTGCTCTTGTTACCCAGGCTGGAGTGCAATGGCACGATCTCGGCTCACCGCAACCTCCACCTCCTGGGTTCAGGCAATTCTCCTGCCTCAGCCTCCTGAGTAGCTGGGATTACAGGCACCTGCCACCATGCCCAGCTAATTTTTTGTATTTTTAGTAGAGAAGGGGTTTCACCATGTTGACCAGGATGGTCTCGATTCTTGACTGACCTCGTGATCCACCCGCCTCGGCCTCCCAAAGTGCTATGATTACAGGCGTGAGCCATGATTATTCTTTATATGATATAGTTATGTGTGAGTGTCTAGGGTAATATAGAAATAATGTGAAAAACAAAAACATGCGTGTAAATATTCATCATACTGGTATGAAGATATAAAAAATAAAAAAGAATACAAAAGGAAAGGAAAGAATATAACAGTAGAGAAAATAAAAGTAAGCATACATTTGGAGGACAGTCAATTGTTGTATCCTAACTCTGTGAAAGACAGTGCAGCAATTTAAATTATGACTGTTAATTTCACTTAGAAGCATAGAAAACAGTTATGAATAAGAAATGCTTACTTATAGACAACAATTGGAAAACAAATACAATAAATGTGTACACATTAAGGATTATAAGTAGTATTTTTACTTTTCATTTTTTATACTGTTTATATATATGTGTGTTTAGATTTTTGTGTGTTAATTTACACATTTTATAATTCAATAATTTAAAAAGTATTTATAGTGCCTCTAATATGCCAACTATCTCAAAGAAATATGCTAGTTGTTATGGACAAGAACATAAACCAAATACTTTCCCTTACTTCTAGGGTATTCGTAATAGAGATTTAGAAAAACTCAATTTATTTAAATAAATCTAAGAAATTTGGGTTGTACCAAATGGTAGGAAAACAGAGCGAAAAATAGAAATGAAAATAGGTAGTAGGCTTAGGCAGCTCAGTGGCTGTTGAGAATCTGCACAGCTCCATGGTTAGGACCCTAGGCCCAGGTGGCCTGGGCTCATGAGTGGGATCTTCCGATCCATGACTTGCATAGTTGCCAGTTGCATGGAAAAAGCACAGTTTCCCAGGCTGGACAGCATGCTCACTCAATGCCTGCCTTGACTGGGGTAGGGATTCCCTTGCACAGTGTGGCTCTCAGGTGAGCTGACACATCACCGTACTCTTCCCTCCTCTCTGTGGGTTACACCAGCCACCTAGTCAGTCCTGATAACAGAACCTGGATACTTCGGTTGCCAATGCAGGATTCACACATTTGCTTTGATTCTTATTTGTGGGAGCCCCCAGTTGCTGCTGCTTCTAGGCAGCCATCTTGGCCCTATTCCCTGTTGTTGCATTTGACCAAATAAGACCTGCTTAAATGTGAGGGGAAGTGGCATGCACTGGTCATTCCTAAAAGTTTGTGTAAAACCACAATAACCTTTGCACCAATCTTATGCTAAATTTTTTAATGAATGTTTGATTATCCAAGATCTTCCTTTAGTGCAAGTTTGTTGTACATGTGAACACTTACCTTTAAGGCCAGTGGTAACTGTTGAAATGGAATATGTAAAAAGTTTGGAAACTCAAAGCATACTTTGGAGAAAAACTATTTGCTAATGCAGAATAACTGTTTGATCTTTTACCTAGAAAATAATTTCTATTACATTTGATCCATTATACTTTGTGAAGGACATTTTTATTACTGATTCAAGCACTTAGTGAAATGGTAAGTAATAAAGTCATAGTTACTACAGAAAAAAATAATTAAATCCAGAACAATTCAAAAGCTAAAAGCAGAAAAATATTGATTGAATGAAGTGATATTTGCTAACAAAGTCTAGAACTATTCTTAAATCTAATTTGAGTAGGAATTACAGATAGAAGGTAAAGAAGAATTTATGACCATAAGAATTTTTTTTATTAAATGGTGATAATTTTTTAACAAATAATTTAGAATATTCAGATATGTAGTAAGATACATTAAAATAAAACTCAGGACTAGAAAGAAATTTTAGGTCCATCAGTATAGATATATTTGACAACCATAAGTTTCAGGTGACCAAACTGTCTATTGCAAAAATTCCTGAAAATTAAACATTAGAAAAACATTAAGTGTAATGGAAGAACAAAATGAGAAGATTAGAAAGGATAAAGACCAAATTAGAATCAACCAAGGTGATAGTCTCAACAAACAGTAACTGCAATAAGTAAGAATAGAAAGGTAGACAAATGTGTACAAGAGGTCAGTGTCCTAAGCACAGATTTATGGTAAAAATTATACAGTTTACATATTTCTAAGTAAGATTTCACATTTTATCCCTAATTTCAATTTCAATATCTTTTATAGGTTTATTTCTCTAAATGAGGAAACAAACTTAAAATTTATGGAGAGATCCAGAGCAATCAGGCAAGAAAAAGAAATAAAACGTATTCAAATAGGAAAGGAGGAAGTCAAATTGTCTCTATTTGCAGATGACATGATTGTATATCTAGAAGACCCCATCATCTCAGCCCAAAGTCTCGTGAAACTGATAAGCAACTTGAGCAAAGTCTCAGGATACAAAATCAATGTGCAAAAATTACAAGCATTCCTATACACCAATAACAGACTTAAAGAAAGACAAATCAAGAATGAACTGTCATTCACAATTTCTACAAAGAGAATAAAATACCTAGGAATATAGCTAAGAAGGAACGTAAAGGATCTCTTCAATGAGAACTACAAACCACTGCTCAATGAAATAAGAGAGGACACAAACAGATGGAGAAACATTCCATGTTCATGATTAGGGAGAATCAATATCGTGAAAATGACCATACTGCCCAAAGTAATTTACAGATTCAATGCTATCCCCATCAAGCTACCAATGACCTTCTTCACAGAAATGGAAAAAAACACCTTAAACTTCATATGGAACCAAAAGAGAGCCCACATAGCCAAATCAATTCTAAGCAAAAAGAACAAAGCAGGAGGCATCACACTACCTGACTTCAAACTATACTACAAGGCTACAGTAATCAAAACAGCATGGTACTGGTACCAAAACAGAGATATAGACCAATGGAACAGAACAGAGGCCTCGGAGGCAACACAACATATCTACAACCATCTGATCTTTGACAAACCTGACAAAAGCAAGCAATGGGGAAAGGATTCCCTGTTTAATAAACGGTGTTGAGAAAACTGGCTAGCCATGTGCAGAAAGCAGAAACTGGACCCCTTACTGACACCTTACTAAAATTAACTCCAGGTGGATTAAAGACTTAAACATAAGATCTAATGCCATAAAAACCCTAGAAGAAAATCGAGGCAAAACCATTCAGGACATAGGCGTAGGCAAGGACTTCATGACCAAAACACCAAAAGCATTGGCAACAAAAGCCAAAATAGACAAATGGAACCTAATCAAACTCTACAGCTTCTGCACAGCAAAAGAAACAGTCATTAGAGTGAATCAGCAACCAAGAGAATGGGAAAAAATTTTTGCAGTTTACCTATCTGACAAAGGGCTGATATCCAGAATTTACAAAGAACTAAAACAGATTTCCAAGAAAAAAACAAGCCCATTCAAAAGTGGGCAAAGGATATGAACAGACACTTTCCAAAGAAGACACACAGGAGGCCAACAAACAATATGAACAAATGCTCATCATCACTGGTCATCAGAGAAATGCAAATCAAAACTACATTGAGATACCATCTCACGCCAGTTAGAATGGCACTCATTAAAAAATCTGGAGACAAGAGATGCTGGAGAGGATGTGGAGAAATAGGAACACTTTTACACTGTTGGTGGGAGTGTAAATTAGTTCAACCATTGTGAAAGACAGTGTGGTGATGCCTCAAGGACCTAGAAATAGAAATTCCATTTGACCCAGCGATCCCATTACTGGGTATATATCCAAAGGATTATAAATCATTCTACTATAAGGACACATGCACACGAATGTTCATTGCAGCACAGTTTACAATAGCAAAGACCTGGAACCAACCCAAATGCCCATCGATGATAGACTGGACAGGGAAAATGTGGCACATATACACCACAGAATATTATGCAGTCATCGAAACCGATGAGTTCTCGTCCTTTGTAGCGACATGGATGAACCTGGAAGCCATCATTCTCAGCAAACTGACACAAGAGCAGAAAATCAAACACCGCATGTTCTCACTCATAGGCGGGTGTTGAACAATGGGAACACATGGACACAGGGAGGGGAGCACTACACACTGTGGTCTGTTGGAGGGAAATAGGGGAGGGACAAAGGGGGGTGGGGAGTTAGGGGAGGATGGTATGGGGAGAAATGCCAGATATAAGTGAGGAGGAGGAATGCAGCAAAAAACACTGCCATGTGTGTACCTATGCAACAATCTTGCATGTTCTTCACAGGTACCCCCAAACCTAAAATGCAATAAAAAAAATTTATGGAGAGATAGAATATGGAGAGGATGGCCTAGATTAATTCCTCATGAATAAAGGAGATGTAAAAGGGGGTATGGTCCTAGTTAAAGTTGAGTTATGGGTTTTGTTTTATGACAGAAAAGAAAACTTCTACAGAGTTATGGGCACACTAGTTATTAACTCTACAATATTTGTAAAATGTTAAGAAAATATTATATACTCACATTTTCAAGGTAGTAGCAGGGGAAAGTTTTTAAAAATTCTTTTCTGTTCAAACAGGAAGAAAATCAGGAAATTATTGGTCATATATATATGAATATATATATGTATATATATATATATATGTATATATATATATTCAGGAGCCTCCATAAATATGTGTAAATAATAATGACTATAAAGTAAATAACAAACAAACATATACATCAAAAGTAAATGGCTAGATAAATTATGGTTTAAGTATTCTGCAACTATTCTAAGTTTCTACATATGAGTTAATGGGAAAACTTGGCTTTTCTATACTTTACTTTGTTTTTCTTTTCTAATTATATGAATTCAACAAGCTAAGCCAACTGGCTGGGACACTTTTCATAGAAGAATTTGATGATTCATAGACTGCTATTGAAACCTTCCCAGAACTCTGATGTTTCCATAGAGTTGGATGAATGTGAACCAGAAAATAAAATTCCAGCAAATCCACTCATTTTTGTCAAAGACAAATATAAACTTCTCAATCCCATCAATATAAAAGCTATTCATAAAAGGCATTTTAAAATTCAGCCCTGAAACCCAATAAATGAACTTCTGTCTATGATCTTCAATATCAAGAGGACTTAATCTGACCAGCATTATGCATATTAAGGATGTGAGTTTATAGTACTGACTGTGATATTTTAAGCAAGGTTCATTGCCAACTCTTCTCCCTCTTTCACCATAACCCTCCCAATATGTCATATAATCAATAAAATCTCTCTCCAATGTGGCCATGCCTCCCCAACCATTGCCCATCTAGTTTTTCCTTCACACTCCCACACATTTCAGAAGACAATATTTCAGAAGATGTATGGAAATGCTCAGATGCCTAGGCAAAAGTTTGCTGCAGGGGCAGGTTTCTCACAGAGAAACTCTGCCAGGACAGTGTGGAAAGGAAATGTGGGGTCAGATCTCCCACACGGAGTCCTTGAGGGCCACCATCCTCCAGACCCCAGATTGGTAGATCCACCAACAGGTTTCACTGTGCACCTGGAAAGCCACAGATACCCAATGCCAGCCTGTGAAAGCAGCCAGGAGGGAGGTTATACCCTGCAAAGTCATAGGCAGGTGCTGCTAGAGATCATGTGAACCCACCTCTTGCATCAGCATGACCCTGATGTGAGACCTATAGTCGAAGGAGATCATTTTGGAGCTTTAATATCTGACCGCCCCACTGAATTTTGGACTTGCATGGGCCCTGTAACCCCTTTGTTTTGGCCAGTTTCTCTCTCCCGTTTGAAATGGGTGTATTTACTCAATACTTATACCTCCATTGTATCAAGGAAGTAACTAGCTTGCTTTTGACTTTACAGGCTCATAGGTGGAAGGACTTGCCTTGTCTCAGATGTGACTTTGGATTGTGGACTTTTGGATTCATGCTGAAATTAGTTAAGACTTTGGGGAACTGTTGGAAAGGCATGGTTGGTTTTGAAATGTGAGAACATGAGATTTGGAGGGGCAGGGGTACAATGATGTGGTTTGGCTGTGTCCCACCAAAATCTCACTTGAATTATATCTCCCAGAATTCCCACATGTTGTGGGAGGGACCCAGGGGGAAGTGGTTGAATCATGGGGGCCAGTCTTTCCTGTGCTCTTCTCGTAATAGTGGTTAAGACCTGATGGGTTTATCAGGGCTTTCTGCTTTTGCTTCTTTCTCATGTTTTCTTGCCTCCACCATGTAAGAAGTACCTTTCACCTCCCTCCTTGATTCTGAGGCCTCCTCAGCCATATGGAACTGAAAGTCCAATTAAACCTCTTTTTGTTCCCAGTTTCGGGTATGTCTTTACCTGCAGTGTGAAAATGAAACAATTCACTGTATTAATGTCTGCATCTATATGACCAATATCTCACTCACATAGTTATACCTACATCTATAGCCATGTCTGTATCTTTATATACATCGAATCAATGTCTATGTCTGTTTATATCTATTTCTGTGACTGTCTATATTAATATCTATATTCATATCCATACTAAATTCCTCTCCATCTCTGCAGACTCCTGTGTTCCTTACCCTAAACCCACACTGCATCTTATACATTCATATTTTATTGCACTAATAACAGTAATAAAACTAATATTTATTGGTACTATATACTAGATAGCACTATCATTATAAAAAAGTAACCACTTAATGACTGCTAATAATTATAGTAAAATGTCCAAAATTCAAGATGAAATTACCTACAGGCACTTAAAAACAGTTAAAAAATTATGAGGTTATGATATATTGTCGCAGACGTAAATGAGGATATCAATAACATAAATCAATAAATATTCATTCCCAAAATTTGACAAATTTACTGTATTAAAAACAGTCTGTATTCTTCAAAAGTAATTCTGTTACTAAGGATATAAATTTATTATTTCTTTCATTGATTTAGGGGCACAAGTATAGTTTTGTTACACAGATATATTGCACAGTGGTGACATCTGGGTTTTTAGCGTAACCACCTTCTGGACAGTGACCTTTTACCCATTAGGTCATTTCTCATTCCTGACCCTCCTCTCACATTCCCATATATCTGAGCCTCCAGTATCTATTATTCCACTCTCTGTGTCCATGTGTACACAGTACTTAGTTCCCACTCTGTGTCCATGTGTACACACTATTTAGCTCCCACTTATAAGTGAGAACATGCAGTATTTTACGTTGTGTTCCTGAATTATTGCACTCAAGAAAATGGCTTCTGGTTTCATCCATGTTGCTTAAGGCATGATTTCACCCTTTTTTGGCTGAATAGTATTCCATGGCATGAATATATATATATATATATATATATATATATATATATATGTGTGTGTGTGTGTGTGTATATATATATATATATATATATATATATATATATATATATATATGGCAACTATTTTCATTGTCCTTCTTATAGTAAATTTAGTGGTCCTCTGCTGATTTAAAGAGTAGTTTATGTAATTATTAAAATATGTGTTGTTCCATAAAACAGTGCATTGAATGTAACACATTTACATATATACATACACACATAAATATTTTCGCAAAAATATATTCATTATAAAACAGAATTTCATGAAAATAGGCAGCACATTTGTTTATATTCAAAAGCTTAATTATTTTTTAAAGTGAGATACAACTTGGAGTGAGATAGTTGCAACACCTGAGATATCTTTTGACAGACTGACTTTAATTATTGTGATTAATAACTTATCTACATACAGAGAGTCTCCAATCCCCTTATCATATTTTATTTAACAATCTCTAAAGTCAAGGCTTACTCAAATCCATATATAGAAGGTAAATTTTAAAGAATGTTGAACTAAAATATCTCACTTTCAAATATGTTCTTTTCTAGAAACATTTATGCTGTTAACTAGCTCCAGTGCTTTTGGCTGCAGCCCCTGCTAATTTTGCTACAGCGAAGAACCTACTACTGATGTTCTGGAACCATTCTAGTCATATTTTATACTTTGAAAATATGCACTTTGCACTAATTTTATTCTGGATATGGAAAATGGTGTCTGTTAATGCCAGAATAGAATGGTGGTATTTTGTTAGTGAAGAGCACATCTTTTTTAGTATTTCCTTGTTTAGAATAAATGTTGCAACAACTATATTTTAAAATTTTACTATAGTATACAGTCTAGTTAAGCCCTTATTATACACACATGCCATTATATTTCAACACAGCATACACTTTGAATGCCTTTTTCGAGGGTAATAGAAAGCTTACCATTGTTGTTAATTTGGAATTACTTGTAAGTGTTTTATACAAACCAACAGTTTCTTTGGACATCTTAATATAATGAAACACACACCATATTTAAAAAATATACAAAGAGTATACTGAAGTAATTCCAGTAGAAGTTTTCAATAACTTTAAGCTTCTTCAAAGTATGTTTTTACCCTTTGTGTTATTTGAAATAAATGACAAGCTTGAACATTGAGAAAAGCTGAAATAATTATTAGACATATATTTTTTTTCTGTAAAATGAGATACAATTCATTAAAGAAAGAAATATTGTAGGCAGACCTAGTCTAATTATTTCTTTGAGTACATATATTGAAGGGTTGTTACACTCTTTATCTTCTTTGAAAACTTCCTTAATACCTTTGTTATGTTCCATGTTTATATTTCTTACATCTCTCATAATATGTTTTTAAAAACTTTCTTTCTAAATTACTCTTTTTTTCTACTTCACTTTTTGAAATGCTTTTCTATAGCGACTTCTTATATTTGTTTTATTTCTCTCATATTTGTCCAAGGAATTTTTTTATAATAATTATCTCTCTCTTTACACACATATATATGAAAATTAAGTGTGTGTGTATATATACATATATATATGTATATATACACACATATACGTATAACTGAAAAACTAAAATATACATATTAACTGCTTTGAAATATATGAGCATATTCTTAACAACAGCTTTTGATATCGTTGAAAAAAGATATTATAAGAAAGAATTATTTTTTCATTTCTGCACTGTTTTCTGTGATTTTTTGACTTCATCTCCAAGCTGCTTCAATTTAGAGGCTTTTTTTTTTTTTTACATTCAAACACTGAGAGATATTTCTGGTGACTTCTATTAAGTGAGATTTTCTCACTCTCATTGACCAGAATTGTCCGCTGGCCCATAACTGAAAAAATAATTATGGCCAGAGAATTGCAGAATTTATTTTTTTCTACCAATAGGGAACCACCAGTGAAGTCCTGAAAGAGCTCAGCATCAAACCCTACCTGTTCCAAACATAATACTCTAAATTCTACATAAAGAAAAATGGTTACTTTTCCAAAAATGTATTTTGGTGGAAATAAATACAGGGAAAGAACTCAATTACTGCCCTTATTAAGAGTTTTTAGCTTAATTTATAACTTTCTTTTTCTTCTACTGTACTATTTACATATATTCTCAAACTTCCAACATGGTTCTTTAATTCCTGATGGAAAAACTGGCTTGCTTTGCTTCCAAACATTTGTTTAAAAGATGTTTAACATTCTATAATTTACAATGTTGTTCATAAAATCATGAAGAAAAAATGCCAAGGTGCTTACACATAAGATCAGTCCACTCATTATATAAATTTAAATACTCGATTATATAAATTTAAATACTTTTAATAATATGGAAATAGCCCACACAACTATAAATTAATTTGTATTCACAAGAAAATTCTATGAAGACCGACACTTTTAAAAGAATAGGTGGAAAATATTAGAGTAATATTCTATCTAAAAACGTATACAAATATAAAACAGAAATATAAATCTATGAAAAACTCTTAGACACAAATTTTAAGGTAAACAAGAAGGATATTTGAAATAATTTTTGATGAAAATTAAAACAAATAGACACTGAATTTAAACCATTGCACTCTGTGTCTCTAGTTATTACTTTCAGGAAATACATTTCTTAAGAACACTTCCAGGGAAATATACTTTTAAACTCTAAAACAGATATACCCACAGCTCTACCATGCATATTAAATAACTAGATCCAATAACTACTTTAACATTTTACAATGGATGTGCTATTTTTCGTGTTCTTTACTTATTCGATATACAGGAGTACCTCCAAGACATGGTTTCAGTACCAGAACACTGCAATAAAACAAATATCACAATAAAGCAAGTCACACAGATTTTCTGATTTCTAAGTGCATCTGGAAGTTATGTTTACACTATACAGTAGTCAAAATGTGCAATACTATTTTACCTAAAAAAAAGTGTATATACTTAATTTTAAAATGATTTATTGCTAAGAAATGCTAATGATCATCTGAACCTTTCACGAGTTCTAAACTTTTTGTTAGTGGAGGATCTTGCCTTAACATTTATGGCTGCTGGCTGATCAGGGTGGTATTTCCTGAAGGATGAGTTGACTGCAGCTATCTATTAAGACAAGACAACAAAAAAGTTTGCCACATAGATTGACTCTTCCTGTCATGAAAGATTTCTCTGTAGCATGCAATGCTGTTTGATAGCATTTTACTCAGAGTACAGCTCTTTTCAAAGCTGTAATCAATCCTCTCAAACCCTCCCATCACTTTATCAACTAAGATTATGGACTATTATAAGCCCTTTGTTGTTATTTCAGCAATGTTCATAGCATCTTTACCACGATTAGATTCTATCTCAAGAGACAACTTTCTTTGCTCATTTATAAGAATCAGTTTCTCATCCATTTGATTTTCTCTTGAGATTGCAGAATTTTAGTCACATCTCCAGGTTCCATTTCTAATTCTAGTTCCCTTGCTTTTTCCACCACTTCCACAGTTACTTTCTCCACTGAAGTCTTGAATCGTTCAAAGTTATCCACAAAGATTGGAATCAATTTTTTATAAGTTGTTGTTCATGTTGGTATTTTAACTTCCTCCCATTAATCATGAATGTACTTAATGATATCTGGGCTGGTGACTCCTTTCCACAAGATTTTCAGTTTACTTTATCTAGAGCCATTAGAATAATCTATCAATGACAGCTATAGTCTTAGTAAATGTATTTCTTAAACAATAAGACTTGAAAGTCAAAAGTACTTTTTGATCCATGGGCTGCAGAGTCAAGGGTGTATTGGCAGGCATGAAAATAGCATTAATCTCCCTGTCCATCTCCATCATAAACTCTTGGGTGACTAGATGCATTTTTAGTGAGCAGTGATATATTGAAAATAATGTTTTTTTTTCTAAGTAGTAGGTCTCAACAGTGAGCTTAAAATATTCAGTATGTCGTGCTGCAAACAGATGTGATACCATTCAGGATTTAGTCTCCCATTTATAAAGCACAGACAGATAGATTTAGCATAATCTGTGAGTGTCTTAGAATTTTTGTGATCATGTGACCATTTGATTCAACTTAAAGTCTCCAGTTGCATGAGTTCCTAATAAAAGAGCCACTAGTTTGAAGCTTTGAAGGCAAGCATTAATATCTTCATTAGGTATAAAAGTTTTAGATGGCATCTTCCAACATAAGGTTGTTTTATTTACATTGAAAATCTGTTGTTTACTGTAGCTACCTTCATCAGTTATTTTAGCTGGGTCTTCTGGATAACTTGCTGCACCTTCTACATCAGCACTTGCTGCTTCACCTTGCACTTTTATGTAATGGAGACAGATTATTTCTTTCAGCTTCATGAACCAACTCCTGCTAGCCTCACACTTATTTTCTTTTCCTGTAGCTTCCTTACTTCTCTCGGTCTTCATAGAATTAAAGAAAGTTAGTGCCTTGCTCTGAATTAAGCTTTGAATTAGAAAAATCTTATAGATGATTTAACTTCTATTCAGACCACTAAAACTTTCTCCATATCAACAATAAGTCTCTCTTGCTGTTTTATCATTCCCGTGTACATGCGAGTATCATTTTAAATTTCCTTCAAGAACTTTTTCTTTCAATCACAGCTTGGCTAACTGATGCAAGAGTCCGCCCTACTTTTCAGCCTATTTCAGCTTTCAAAACACCTTCCTAACTAAGCTTAATCATGTCTAGCTTTTGACTTAAAATTAGAGACATGCAGCTCTTCCTTTCACTTGAACATTTAGAGGCTATTGTAGCATTATTAATTGGCATAATTTCAATATTGTCTGTCCTAGGAATAAAAAAAAACATGATGAGTGGGAGAGAGATGGGAAAATGACCAGTTGGTGGAGCAGTCAGAACACATAAATGTATTGATTAAGTTTGCCATCTAATATGCGTATGGTTTATAACAACCCCAAACAATTGTAATAGGAACATGAAAGATCATTTATCACAAGTCAGCATAACAAATATTATAATAATGAAAAATATCTGAAATACTGCAAGAATTATCAACGTGTAGCAGAGACACCAAGTGAGCACATACTGTTGGAAAAATGGTACAAATAGACTTGCTGGATGCAGGGTTGCCACATACTTTCAATTTGTAAAACTCAATTATCTGCTATGTGCAAGAAAGCAAAGCACAATAAAATGAGGTGTGCCTGTATAATCTTACTAATTTTTTAATGTTCAACATCTTAATATAATAAAGTGTTCAGTTTTTATACATGTATATTTATGCCCCAGAGCATTTAAAATGATATATAAAGTAAATGTTGTTTAAAGTAAGTTATTATTTATATGCTATATATAAAGTAAATTCAATAAATACTATGGCTAAAGAAATATTTCTGATTATATATTATTTATATTCAGTTTAATTAATAAATGTTATATTCATCTTTTTTTTTAAAAAATAACTGTTTTTTAGTTATTCTGCCTTTTAGTTCAAAAACTTCCATTTTTAATTCTCACCTGCAAATTATGGGATAAACTAGTTTTAGGTATGAGTCTTCTAGTTTTTAGGATTGACCTACTTTCAAAGAAGATTGTTGTTAAAAACGTTATAACTAATCATAGCCTGATAAAATATATGAGCATTTAATAAAAGTAAAAATCTGAGAAGCTTCCAGACAAAATAAATAATTATCTGTAAATTTAATGCATGTTTGTGAGTTCCAGTGTCTTCAATATTAGAAGACAGAAGACAATGGAATAGCAGCTACAGACTATTAATATTAAAGTACTACAAGTCAGTCTTGTATCCTCTTTAGTAAACAGCATCATCATCCACAGTTTTGAGTCCCCAACCTTGAAGGTATTGTTGAATTCTCTTTTTTCCTTATCACCCGTATCTAAACTATACATTCATTCAACAAACATTTATAAACTGATATATTTTCTACTTCTATGGAGTTTATGTATTATTTGTGTGTAAATTTTCATTACTCTAAAACTAAAATTAGAATTCAATTCCTATCCATAGCTACCATTCCAACTATGTCACAATTCTCTTTGGCTTGGGTAATAGCAATAGCCTATTTCATAGGCTTTTATTTCTTTCACTATTAAAAAAATTTATCTGTGCCATTTCTGGGTCATGATACTCAACTGATCTAAGTATTTTGTTAACTTTCTGTTTTACTTAAAATCTAAACTCCTTATTTTACTTGTCAATGTCCTTTGTAATCTCTCCCCCTACCTTTCCAAAAACACTTTCAAACTATGACTCTCAACTTTAGTCACTGACCTGAAACTTCATAGGCCCTTGCATTTCTAGAACATTGTGAAATTTTATTTTTCTGCCTTGACATTTGCATTGGCAGTTCCTTCCATCTGGATGCCTTGCTATATGGCTGGTTCTTTCTTGCTTTTCACATCTAAGCTGAAACATTGATTATTCAATGAAGACTCCATGAGCAATTACCAGACCTTTTATTCTCTCAAATGTACTTTTTTCTTATCACATATGCATTCTGTAAGATTAGAAACTTTACTTTCTTGTTCCTTGATGCATATCTAACCTAGAAAAATGTCTTATACAGCATTATTGGAAGAATGAACACAATTTTTATTTAGGATTGAATATTAAACTGATTCCATTTAGAAGTTTAGAGTCACAAGGCTAATTTCAAGAGTAACTTGAAATGTACTATTTTCTTTTCAATGTCAACCAAAGAAAAAAATAATTCTAAAAGAATCTGACCTTATAAACTTCAGAATATTAAGCATTTTTTAAACACTTGAGATTTGTTAGTTCATATTCTTTTTCACATAATGACTCTTTGTCTCTGAATTTTCTTGTAATTCAATCTCTCTTGAGGTCCCTAGAGGGCTTCAACCTAGGATACCATACTAACCTCAACAACAACAACAAAAAACCATAATTTCATGTGAAAAAAACTAATCGCATAATGAAGTATTTTGATAGAAAGAAACAAGCTTGAACTTAATGTTAGATTATCTTATTTATCCTGTCTCAGGGAAGCAGCTATTTCTTATGCATTAAAGATAAAATGAATGTTAAAGCTACCACTTACATATGAAAGTTGATAGGTTTTACTCTCAACTCATATTACCTGTCAGTCACTAGTCATATGTGATTTTAAGATGGTAACTTTTTTGATCATGTCCCTAATGTTTAAAACATTACAGCTGTATGTTTCACAAATGCTAGCAAGAAAGTAAAGATTAAATAAGCAAATGGGTGAGATGAGAAAAGAGACCTAATTTCAGAGTGGTTCAGAAAACTGAGCACACAGTAAGGACTAAATTGTTTGCAAAACCATATTGCCAAATGCATGTTAGGTAACATTTTTCTTCTCACTGATTTTGATGGTCAAAATGACTGGGCAAATAATTCAGAGTCTAATCAATTCTGCATAATTATAGAAAAACATATATCTTAAAATATGTAAATACTGAGCAATATAGGAAGACTCTGTCTCTATGAAAACAAATTATCTAGACATGCTGTCACATGCCTCTGTGTGTGTATGTGTGTGTGTGTGTGTGTGTGTGTATACACATACATATAGAATAATCAAACATAGAACTTCATCATTTTTCTATCTTTTACATTCACCATGTCATTTTTTTGAGAATAGAATACAACCAAGATAGAATCTGGCTTAAATTAATTAAACTTCTATTATAAAATGAAACTCAGAAATAAAATGCTTATAACATACTTGCATTTGCCTGCTGTTTAGGTGGGTGTTCATATGATTTCTTGACTGTTACATAAAGAAAAATAAGAGAAGAGCAATTTAAAATAAAGTCATAGGGTATTAGAAGAAACCAAAAATATAACTTTATTCTTAATAAAAATTATAGTGAATGTGATATAGTTATAAATGCAGACTGATGCAAGTACAGTGTATTTCTAAATTGATTTTCACATGCAGTTTCTGATGAACAATTTTTAGTAATGACTCCCAGTAATAGCAACAAAAAGTGCTATATTTCTTAGTTTTATTCTTAGCATTTTTAATGAATTTTAAAATCTTTCAAACATAATTTGTGTTAATTTCTAAGATAAAGTTATATTTTAGATACATATCACTATTATCAAATATTTTACTTTAATGACTGACATTAGGATAACTCAAAGTCTTACTGGACATTCAATTCTAATCTTCACATTTTGAGATTGTTCTATTATTTGTAGAATGTCTGACATGTTTGTCCCTTTGCCAGTACATTTTCCTATTCTTATAATGATAACCAAAACCAAACATTGTGACACCATTGTTGGCAAAGTACGGCCTGCTATGCCAAATCTAACCTATAAACTACTTTTGTATGGCCCATGAACTAAAATGGTTTTTACATTTGTAAAGAGTTGGAAAAAAAAAAAAAGAAGGGAAAAGAAGAAACAAATAAAAAAGACTTTGCAACAGAGATACACAAAATTATGTTTGTTAACATAACACTTAAATGTATGTTCCATGGTGGTATATACTTTATCCATCTCGTTCACCAGTATAGGGT
Organism: Saimiri boliviensis; assembly: GCF_048565385.1. Taxonomy (NCBI): domain Eukaryota; kingdom Metazoa; phylum Chordata; class Mammalia; order Primates; family Cebidae; genus Saimiri; species Saimiri boliviensis. Next base: position 54,705,260 of record NC_133453.1, on the reverse strand, counting down.
TAGAAATGCTCCCAAAACATAAAAGGTGTATAATAAATATTTGCATAAAGGGAAAAAAAGATGAACTATCGTTAGAGTCAAGCAGTAAAATATTAACATTGAAAGGAAATTGGGGATCAAATTAAAGATGGCCAACAGGATCAGAATAATTAATTTATCAAATGACCTTTGGATCAAAATGCTATTACCAATTATAGTCTTCAGTAACCTGTCTACTGAATTGCATATATAAGACTGTATATAAAATTGGTCACATCTTTTTTGTAATTGTACTTTAAGTTCTGGAGTACAAGCAGATCATGGATTGTTACATAGGATTGTTACATACGTATACACATGCCATGGTGGTTTGTTGAATCCATCCCCCTGTCATCCACATTAGGCATGTCTCTTAATGTCAAGCCTCCCCAATCCCCCAACCCCTGCTGTCCCTCCCCTAGCCCCCCAACCCCCAACAGACCCCAGTGTGTGATGCTCCCCTCATTGTGTCCATGTGTTCTCATTGTTCAACACCCACTTATGAGTGATAGCATGCAATATTTGGTTTTCTGTTCTTGTGTCAGTTTGCTGAGAATGATGGTTTCCAGCTTTATCCATGTCCCTGCAGAGGACATGCACTCATCATTTTTTATGGCTGCATAGTGTTCCATGGTGTATATGTGCCATATTTTTTTTACCCAGTATATCTTTGATAGGCATTTGGGTTGGTTCCAAGTTTTTGCTATTGTAAACAGTGCCACAACAAATATACATTTGCATGTGTCTTTATAATATAATGTTTTATAATCCTTTGGGTATATACCTCATAATGAGATTGCTGAGTCAAACAATATTTCTATTTATAGATCCTTGAGGAATTGCCACACTGTCTTCCACAATGGTCAAACTCATTTACACTCCCACCAACGGTGTCAAAGCATTCTTATTTCTCCACGTATTCTTCAGCATCTGTTATCTCCAGATTTTTTAATGATTGCCATTCTAACTGGCATGAGATGGTATCTCAAAGTGGTTTTAATTTGCATTTCTCTAATGATCAGTGATGATTAGCTTTTTTTTTGTATGTTTTTTGGCTACATAAATGTTTTCTTTTGAAAAGTGTCAGTTCATATTCTTTGCACACTTTTTGATGGGGTTGTTTGTTTTCTTCTTGTAAATTTGTTTAAGTTCTTTGTAGATTTTGGATACTAGCTCTTTGTCAGATGGGTAGATTGCAAACGTTTTTTTCCCATTCTGTTGGTTGCCAGGTCACTCTAAGGATTGTTTCTTCTGGTGTGCAGAAGCTCTTAAGGTTATTTAAGTCCATTTGTCTTTTTTGGCTTTGGTTGATGTTGCTTTTGGTGTTTTAGTCATGAAGTCCTTGCCTATGCCTATGTCTTGAATGGTATTGCCTAGGTTTTCTTCTAGGGTTTTTATGGTCTTAGGTCTTATGTTTAAATCTTTAATCTATCTGGAGTTAATTTTTGTATAAGGTGTAAGGAAGGGAACCGGTTTCAGCTTTCTGCATAAGGCTAGCCAGTTTCCCAGGACCCTTTATTAAACAGGGAATCCTTTCTCCATTGCTTGTTTTTGTCATGTTTGTCAAATATCAGACGATTGTAGATGTGTGGAATTACTTCTGAGGCCTCTGTTCTGTTCCATGGATCATTATCTTTGTTTTGATACTAGTACCATGATATTTTGATTACTGTAGCATTGTAGTATAGCTTGAAGTCAGGTACCGTGATGTCGCCCGCATTTTTTTCTTAGGATTGTCTTGGCTATGCAAGCTCTTTTTTGGTTTCATATGAAGTTTAAGGTGTTTTTTTCCAGTTCTGTGAAGAAGGTCAATGGTAGCTTGATGGGGATAGCATTGTATGTACAAATTACTTTGGGCATTATGGCTATTTTCACAATAATGATTCTTCCTAACCATAAGCATGGAATGTTTTTCTATCTGTTTGTGTCTTCTCTTATTTCCTTGAGGAGTGGTTTGTAGTTCTTCTTGAAGAGGTCCTTCACATTCTTTGTTAGTTGTATTCCTAGGCCTTTTATTCTCTTTGTAGCAACTGTGAATGGGAATTCACTCATGATTTGGCTCTCTGTTAGTTTGCTATTGGTGTATGGGAATGCCTGTGATTTTGGCACACTGATTTTATATCCTGAGACCTTGCAGAAGTTGTTTATCATCTTAAGGAGATTTTGGGCTAAGACAATGAGGTCTTCTAAATGTACAATCATGTCATCTGCAAGTAGAGACAATTTGACTTTCTCTTTTCCTAATTGAGTACCCTTTATTTCTTTTTCTTGCCTGATTGCTCTGGCCAAAACTGTCAATAATATGTTGAATAGGAATGGTGAGAGAGGGCACCCTTGTCTTGTGCCAGTTTTCAAAGGGAATGTTTCCAGTTTTTGACTATTCTGTATGATATTGGCAGTGGGTTTGTCATAAATAGCTTTTATTATTTTGAGATACATTCCACTGATACCAAGTTTATTGAGAGTTTTTAGCATAAAGGGCTGTTGAATGTTGTTGAAGGCCTCCTCTGCATCTATTGAGATAGTCATGTAGTTTTTGTCTTTGGTACTATTTATGTGATGAATTACATTTATAGATTTGCATGTGTTAAACCAGCTTTGCACCAGGTTACTCACAAAGGGAAGCCCATCAGACTCACAGCAGATCACTCAGATCACTCAGCAGAAACATAACAAGCCAGAAGAGAGTGGGGTGGGGGGATATATTCAATATCCTTAAAGAAAAATATTTTCAACCCAGAATTTTATATCCAGCTAAACTAAGCTTCATAAGTGAAGAAGAAATAAAATCCTTTATGGACAAATAATTGCTGATAGATGTCATCACCATCAGGCCTGCCTTACAATAGCTCCTGAAGGAAGCACTAAACATGGAAAGGAACAACCAGTACCAGCCACTGTAAAAATATACCAAATTGTAAAGACCATCAACACAATGAAGAGACTGTATCAACTAATGGGCAAAACAACCAGATAGCATCAAAATGGCAGAATCAAATTTACACATAACAATTTGACCTTAAATGTAAATGGCCAAATGCCCCAATCAAAAGACACAGACTGGCAAATTGGATAAAGAGTCAAGACCCTTCAGTATGCTATATTCTGGAGATCCATCTCATGTGCAAAGACACACATAGGCTCAAAACAAATGGATGGAGGAAGATTTATCAAGCAAATATAGAGAGAGAGAGAAAAAAAA